>NW_022589705.1:45461249-45512783 GCF_004348235.1 Phoca vitulina | reverse complement strand
TCACAGCGCTTACCAGAACACATACCCTCCCCAGTGTCCATCACCCACTCCAGCAACCCTCAGTTTGTTTCCTGAGATTAAGAATTCCTCATATCAGTGAGGTCATATGATACATGTCTTTCTCTGTTTGACTTATTTCGCTCAGCATAATACCCTCCAGTTCCATCCACGTCGTTGCAAATGGCAAGATCTCATTCCTTTTGATGGCTGCATAATATTCCATTGTATATATATACCACATCTTCATTATCCATTCATCTGTCGATGGACATCTTGGCTCTTTCCACAGTTTGGCTATTGTGGACGTTGCTGCTATAAACATCGGGGTGCACGTACCCTTTCTGATCCCTACTTTTGTATCTTTGGGGTAAATACCCAGTAGTGCAATTGCTGGATCGTATGGTAGCTCTATTTGCAACTTTTTGAGGAACCTCTATACTGTTTTCCAGAGTGGCTGCACCAGCTTGCATTCCCACCAACAGTGTAGGAGTGTTCCCCTTTCTCTGCATCCCCGCCAACATCTGTCATTTCCTGACTTGTTAATTTTAGCCATTCTGACTGGTGTGAGGTGGTATCTCATTGAGGTTTTGATGTGGATTTCCCTGATGCCAATATACCATTGACATTTTTGAAGAGTAGAAACCCAATGTTTTTAGAATGTCCCTCAGTTTTGGCTTGTCTGATGTTTTCTCAGGCATGTTTCCTTATCCTCATTTCATAGTTTCATTTCTATTCTGGCTTTGCCTATAATACCAAGCTAAGTAGTACTATAATGTATAAGCTCAGTTATAATTGGCCAGTACACTAAGGTCTCTACAGCTGGCATTTGCTAAGATCTGCACCTGCATCCTTCCCTGTATGTAAACAACACTTACCTAAACAATGTAGCAAATATTAGTGACCTACTGAGCTTAAAATCCCACATTCCTACTGAAGCCTGAGGCATAACTCTATTTGCTCCAGCTATTTGAGTTTAAAACTATCTGCATAATTATAATCATCTCCTTAACACAGTATAAACTGCCACAAGTAGGCACAATTAAAAAAAAAAACAAAAACTAGATGGATTGTGCTTACTAATGTGCCACAAAAGCCTAAAGTCACCAGGTCAAGAGCTCCAATCTTTCTGTGTTAAAACCTGTGTTTCCAAATTTAATCATTTGCTTATTTCTCAAGGATCCCAGCCCATGAGTATTCAGTACCTATCTGGTGGGGCCTCGATATGTGGTTGTTACACTAAATTAGGTTGCACTGGATTAGACTGATGTTTGAGTGGTTGGGCCTAAAACAAGATGTTCTTTTGCATAGTAAGAGCATAATTATCTTCCAATGTGGTAAAAATTTACCTCCATTTTTCAAGTAGATCATCCACCTACATAGAAAAAGTCAAATTTTATACTTCAGCAAGTCTTAACCACAAGTTCAGCTAACCAAAAAATTGAACATCGTTAAGTGATAGGCTGAGCACTCCTTAAATGATAGGCTGAGTCTCAAGGGCACACATCAGACCCTGGATTTTGACATCCATAAAAAAGAATAGCAGGCATAGAGAGTACAGATGTGTTGTTGTTGCTGTTGACAGAAAAAAGACCCTGAAGCATTGGAAAAGAGAAATGGAAATAATGAACAAATCAACCCAGAGAGCAGGTGCTGACATGTGGTTTCATATCAGATGGAACACTTCCTTCACTTGTGTGACAAGGAAATTGAGGACAGAACACCCAGTAACATTTCACAAAAACAAAATCTCAAAAAAGGAACACAGAGAGGCATAAAATGATAGATGAAGGGACCCTAAGAGGTAGCCTGATCAAATGATTCAGAAACTATTGTGGTTGAAGGCTGTGTAGTGCTTTACTCCTGGCCTCTGTTGTTGGCCTCTGGTGACTTCACCTCAGTTAGCTTTTGCATTGAATGAATGTTGTAATGTAGAGTTCTTTTTGGTAGACTAAAAAGGATCTTTCAGTTTAAATGTGGTTTTGAAGAGCTCTGGATTTCTAACCATGAAAAAAGGGAAAAACTAGGACCAGCAAACCTATTTTAGCATCATAAGGCAGCATTTTTTAACCCACAGAATTTTCCAGAAAGGATATTAGCCAGCATTTCTTAAAGTTTGATCTGGGAGTTTCTGGAAGTTCCTGTGATCCTTTAAGGAAGAATTTAAGTGCAGTTAAAACTATTTTAATAATAATTCTAAAATGTTATTTACTTTTCTTCACTCTTACTCTCTTGTGAATATACAGTGGAATTTTCTAGAGGTGACCTGAAGTGTGATGACATCTTTACTTTGATAGCTAATGGGATGTGTACTTATGTATTTTGGATTTTCTGACGTGGTAGATTTAGGGTATAAATAAATAGTTTTTCAATGATGAACTCAGTTTATTCTCGGTGATTTCACTCTGCTATCACTGGCTATCTACAGTTATATCTTTAATAATCTCACTAATTCTATTATCATCTAAAATATCATTATTTTGAAATTCTAGAATAAACTATAATATTTTATAAGAATTCAAAAGGCAAGTTTTAGAATTTCAAAATAATTATTCGTTAGATGATTATATTGGTTAGAGAGCTTATGGGAGATAAAATTGCTCTTACAGCAGTGGCAACAAGCTGTCTTACTATTTTTCACCATCACACACTTACAGTTTTAAAAATCCCAATTTCACTTAAAAATGTTTTTAATGAAGTAGTAAAAAATTACCAACTTTATTAAATATTGACCCTTGAATACTTACTTTTAATATTTTGCATTACAAAATAGGAAATACACATAAAGCAATTCTATATTCTGAAGTACAATGGTCACCTCGAGGAAAGGCACTTGTGTGCTTGTTTGAGTAATGAGCTAACTGCTTTTTTTTTTTTTTAATGGAACAGCAGACAGACCAATTATGGTTATTCAGACTTAGATTTTTGGCAGGCATTTTCTCAAAAATGAACAATGTGAGTCTGTCACTTTAAGGAGAATGACTTCCAGTATTTGTTGCCAATGAAAAAAATTTGAGCTTTCTAGCAAAAAAGGGAGTTTTGGGAAACTTGTATTCACCGGTGTGTGTTTGACAGCTTTACAAATACTTAAAAAACTACTGCTGAGCTTAGTGATGATATTAACAACTGTGATCTATCGATGATATTATGTAATGAAATGTGTCACATATGGAAGATCCACATAAATCACTGAACCAGTATTTCCTGAATGATCCATGCATGATGCTACAAAATTATATATGAGTAAAAGATTGATTCAGACTACAGATAAGCTAATGGAATTTAATGGAACAGAATTCATTGACATGATTTCAGATTTTATATTGTAGATAACTGAAAAAAACTACCACATGTTGCATTTTGGTATAGTAGCAAATAAGAATATTTATAATTATCTAAAAATGCTATTGAAATATTCCTATGTCCAACTCAGATCTTTGTGAAGCTGGATATTCTTCATATGCTTCAACTAAAACCACATATTGTAATTGATTGGATACCAAAGCCAGTGTGAGAATCTAGTTAACTTTTATTAAGTCAAACAAAGAATTTTGCAAAAATTTTATATAATACATTCTTCTCACTAACTTCTTACTTTGTTTTATTTTGGAAAGTTTATTATTTATGTGAATAAGTAGTGGTTTTATTTTTATTATTTTTAACTGAATTAATATTTACTGTTAACCTTCAATATAGTAAGTGTAGATAGATATGACCAAAATAAACAAAAGCACTTTGGGGTCCTCAATAATTTTTATAGTATAAAGAGATAATGAGACCAAAAAGTTGAGAAGAGCTAACATAAGCTATTTTTCATCAGATAACAACAAAATTATTAGGTACTTTTTATGTGTTAGGAATTGTTCTAGGGATCATTGTATGAGGAAAAGAAAAAGCAGAACATACATTTAACATCTAGTAAAGAAAATATTTTAAAAAACATCTGACCTAGGGGCGCCTGGGTGGCTCAGTCGTTAAGCGTCTGCCTTCGGCTCAGGTCATGATCTCAGGGTCCTGGGATCGAGTCCCGCATCGGGCTCCTTGCTCAGCGGGGAGCCTGCTTCTCCGTCTGCTGCTCCCTGCCACTCTGCCTACTTGTGATTCCTCTCTCTCTCTCTCTGTGTCAAATAAATAAATAAAATCTTTAAAAAAAAAAAAATCTGACCTATTCTTGTACCACCAATGTGAACTATACATACTAATGTATAAAATTTATTGAGTTCCTGCAATATGTCAGATACTTTATATACATAATTTCTAATTTTTACAAAATCTCTTTAAAGTATCCTCATTTCAAAGATGAGGAAGTTGAGATCTAATGAAGTGATATGCTTGTGAATACATGCCTACTTATTGACAAAGCCATGAATCAAACAGGTCTGTCAGTTTCTAAAGTGCAGATTGCTTCCATTATACAAAACTTGCTTAAGTGCAAGTTTGATGACCCAGTAGGGGAGATGCTATGTAAAATTTTTATGTATCAAAGATGATTGGACTAATTAGCATTTAGGAATTATCTAAACCAGAGATATTATGATTCAAAGATTCATATTCTGTTAATATGGTGGTTAACTCAGGAAAGAGTTGCAGTTTGTGTCCAAAGTTAGTCTGCTGGAAAACCAGGAGAAACTGGTTGTTGCTGATGAAGTCTAAAAGTAGCCTGCTGGAGAACTTTTCTTGGTCAGGGGAGGTCAGCCTTTTATTCTACTCAGGCCTTTGACTGATTAGATGAACCCCAATCACATTACAGAGGGCAATCTGCTTTACTTAAATTTCACCAATTTAATTGTAAATCTCACCTAAAACACTTTCACAGAAACATCCAGGATAATGTTTGACCAAATATCTGGGCAAGATGGCCCAGCCAAGTTGACATAAAATTAACCATCACAAACAGGTTGTATTTCATTAATTTTCTCTACTTTTTTTCTTGATTTCATCTTTATTGACTTCTGCTCTTTTCCTTATTGCCTTTTTCTTCTTGTTACAGATTTTATTTTTCTGGTTCCTTAAGGTGAACAAGTCAACTATTGATTTTAAACATTTCTTCTTTTATATTACTAATAGTTAAAGTTATTCATTTCCCTCTAAGAATTGCTTTGTATCATAGAAATTTTGATATGTTATATGCTCATTTTCTTTCAATTCAAAATATGTTCTTATTTCTCTTGAAAATTCCTCTTGGCCTTAATTTAATTTGCAAGTATTTGAGGATTTTGTTCACATTTTTCTGTGATTGATTAGTAGCTTAATTCCATTATGACCAAAGAACAAACTTTGTTTAATTTCAATTCTTTAAATTTATTAAGATTTGTTTTATGACCCAGAATATGGTCTATCTTGATGATTGTCCTGTGTGCATTTGAAGGGAATGCAGATTCTGCCATTGTTATATAAAAAGTTCTGTAAATGTCAGTAAGATCTAGTTGGTTGTTGGGTGTTTTTTGTGTCATCAATATCCATGCTATTTTCTACCTACTTGTTTTATTGATCAGTGAAGAATGTTGAAGTCTCAAACTACAATTGTGAATTGGTTTATTTATCCTTTCAGTTCTATAAATTTTGCTTCATTTATTTTGACTCTCTGTTGTGAGGTACATATACATTTAGAGTTATATCTTGTTGGTGAATTAATGCTTTTATCATTATGTGACACCCTTCTTTATTCTTGGTAATTTGCCTTACATCTGCTGATACGTAATTTGTCTGATATTACCATGGCTCCTCCAGCTTTCTTTTGATTATTATTTTTTTTAAGATTTATTCATTTATTTGAGAGTGAGAGAGTAAGACAGAGAGCAGGGAAGGAGACAGGGAGAGAGAGAATCTCAAGCAGACTCCCTGCTGAGTGTGGAGCCTGTCAAGGGGCACAATCTCAGGACCCTGAGATCATGACCTGAGCTGAAATCAGGAGTTGGATGCTTAACAGACTGAGCCACCCAGGTGCCCTGTCTTTTGATTAGTTTTTTAATGAGAGACTTGTTTTTATCTTTTTCATTTTAGCCTACCTACATCATTATATTTAAAGTGGCTTTCTTATATACAACTTATAATTGGTTTGTGTTTTTCTTAATCCAATCTTATAAACTCTGTCTTTTACTTAGTGTGTTTCGATCATTTACATTTAATGTAGTCATTGATATGCTTGAATTTATGTCTAGAATTTATTATTGGTTTTTATTTTGTCTTCTTTGTTTTTATTCCCTGTCTTATTTCAAATTATTTGAATCCTTTTTAGTAGTGCATTTGTATTTCTCTAATTTTTAATTTTTATTTATTTTTATTTTTTTAAAGGTTTTTTTTTTATTAATTTGAAAGAGAGAGAGAGAGCAGGAGCGGTGGGGGAGGGGCAGAGACAGAGGGACAAGCAGACTCCCTGCTGAGCAGGGAGTCTGATGCCAGCTGGATCCCAGGACCCTGGGATTATGACCTGAGCCGAAGGCAGGAGCTTAAGTGACTGAGCCACCCAGACGCCCCTGTTTTTCTATTTTTTAAACTACATTTTGTGTTCAGTATTTTTAGTGGTTCCTCTAGGGTTTATAATATACATATTAACTTTACTGTTTAGTTAGAATTAATATTTTATCACTTTAAGTGGAATTTAGAAACCATGTACCATATGGTCTCTACTCTTCCCTATTTTGTGTAGATGTCATATATATTACATCTATATACATTGCAAAACTCAACAGACCATGTTATAATTTTCAAACATTGGTTAGGCATATTTTTAGAATTTAAGATAAAATATTTTGGTACACTTAACCAAATATATACCATTTCTCTTATTTATTTCTGAAATTCTTTCCATCTGAAGTTTTCTTCTACCAGAAGAGCCTCCTTTAATATTTCTTTCAGTATGAGTCTTCTAATAACAAACTTTCTTTGTTTTTCTTCATCTGAAAATGTCTTTATTTCACATTCATTTCTAAAGGATATTTTCTTTTGATAGAGAATTTAGGGTTGACATTTATTTTCTTTCAGCACTTGACAGATGTTTTACTGTCTTTTGACCTCCATGGTTTCAGATGAGAAATCCACCATCATTTGAATTGGTATTCTCCTATATGTAATACGTCATTTTTCTTTGGCTGATTTGAAAAAAATTTTTTTTTTACCTTTGGTTTTCACCAGTTTAGTAATCATTGTGTTTGAGTGTGAACTTCTTTGAGTTTACTCTTTAAAGGTATATTTTTTAAACTGTCTTTAATCAGTAAGATTATTTCAGCTATTATTTCTTCAAATATTTTTTTCAAATATCCCTTTTACTTCTGGACCTTCAATAATATGAATATTAGACTTTTTGTATTGTCTCACAGGTAACTGTCAAATTAATGCTTCAAAATATCAAGAAATCCCTGGAGGTTCCATGACAACATAAAGCTTTATAAACAAAGTGGATAAGAACCGGATCCTTGATAGATCAAAAGGATAGAAATACCTTGAGAAAAATGAAGAGACTATTATTGGTGGTTGGAAAATCCTAAAAACTACACTGCAAGACTAAAATTGATGATTAATACAACTCTCTATAAACCATGCTTCTACTTAAAAAAGATATGTCTGGATAAACATACTATATACTAGGTCATAAGATTAGTTATGACAAGGATGAAGATGTTGGCTGGCACTACAAAACTGAAAGATAAGCAAATATTTCCTTGGCATCTTATGCTTATTTTTTTTCTCTTTATCTGCCCCTTGGCCATTCTCTATCTTGTCTGCTTCTCTCCCTGTAGAGGATTCAAGACACTTCTTTATCTCTGGCTGTTCATGAATTTTGGGTAGCTTGCTAAATAGTTCAAACACAATTGTGTGTGAAGAATTCAATGTGACACTCTTTTCAGGAATATTTGCTTTTAAAAAGAGAATAGTAATTAGCATATAAAAATAAATTACTCATGGTAGAATCTCATGACTCACAAATGCATAATAATTTGGGGTAGAGTAGGTCTTTCTTCTCTTTCATTTTATAATATGTGGGTAAAAAACCTAGTCTATCCGTGTATATAGAGCTGATCCATTGATGTTAATAATCGATACCCTCCCTTCAAAAAAGCTTTTAAAACCATGCAAAATTTTTATGTGCTTAGAAGAGTATATATATATATATATATATATACATATATATATACACACACATATACATACATATACATATATATATTTATATATAAAATATTTTCTTTAGGAAGGTTTGGCTTTTCAGTTAATCAAATTCTATCTATAATAGCAAAGGCAGAAAAGTAGAATGGAGTAGAATAGATTTAGCTAAAAATAGGCATAAAATTAATGGGGATATTCCTCAATATTATGTGTGCACCAAACTGAGAGCTAATTCAAGAGAGTGTAGTTCTTTGATTCCAGCTCACAAAAAAACATCCAAATATATATGGGTACTCTTGACTCAAAGAAATATAAAATTCTGTTGTTTGAGACAGCCTGCTTCAATCTTTTATTTCCTTGTTTGGAAATGAATCTTTGTTCTCTACAGAGCATTCAAAGAAATCTTGGTTATGTTTTCAAGTTCTGCCTTGTGAATTTAGGATTAAATTACATTCTTAAAAATCCTAGAGTACCCATGATGTGACAATCATTACATTAGATGCTTAACATCTGTACTTCACATAATCATCAAAAACATTCTGTGATATTGATGTTATCTTTTCTATTTCCTTTTTTTTATATAAATATGGAAACTTAAGGGAAGTTAAACGATGTACCCAAGGTAATATAGCAGGTAAGAGGAAGAAGAATTACATGAACCTCGATCCTTCAATTCTGAATCATGTATTTTTTCCAATTTGCCTTTTATTATCTATCCACTATAGATGAAAGAAGGCAGAGGAGACTATGCTTTCTTTTTAAAAACTTGTATCTTGTTGCATTTTAAAAGCAGAATATGATACATGCATTCCTAAAGAGATTTTACACCCTCATGTATATATGTGTGCATGTATACATGTACATATGGAAAAAGAGATGAAGGGAAAATTAAAAAAAGCAAACTGATCATGATAATGTACAATGAACTGAGAAATAGGAATAACTCAATTCTCTGATCCTTTTTTTTTTTTTTTAAAGATTTTATTTGTTTGCTTATTTATTTGAAAGAGAGAGAGAGAGAGGTTGGGGAAGAGGGACAAACAGACTCCACACTGAGTGCAGAGCCCAATGCGGCACTCAAGCCCATGACTCTGAGATCATGACCTGAACCAAAATCAAAAGTTGTACACTTAACTTACTGAGTCACCCAGGTACCCCTCAAATCTCTAATCCTAAAATCCAAAGGAAAAAAAAAAAGAGAAAGAAAGAAGGAAAGAAGGAAGGAAGGAAAGAAGGAAGGAAGGAAGGAAGGAAGGAGAAGGAGAAGGAGAAAAAGAGAAAGAGAAAGAGAGAAAGAAAGAAAGAAAGAAAGAAAAAGAAAGAAAGAAAGAAAGAGAAAGAAAGAGAAATGCTGTCCTGCAAGAGAAATTGGGGAAGGTCAAATTTTTTTTTTAATTTTCTTTTTTTTAGTAGACACACAATGTTACATTAGTTTCAGGTGGGCAAAATAGTGATTTATCTTCTCTATATGTTATACTATGCTTACCACAAGTGTAGCTACCATCTATCACCATACAACAGTATTACAATATCACTGCCTATATTCCCTCTGCTATGCCTTCTATTCCTGTAATTTATTCATTCCATAACTGGAAGCCTACCCCTTCATCCATTTTGCTCATTTCCCCATCCCTCTGGCAACCATCAGTTTGTTCTCTGTATTTAACGGTCTGATTGTGCTTTTTGTTTGTTTATTCATTTGTTTTTAGCTTTTTGTAAAGTAAAACAATGTATTGTTGATACTAATCTAGTATTTGTCAAAATTATCCAAATAGTTAGCATCATAATTTATAACTTTATACTTCTAGTTTCCTATGAAGTTGTGGGTTTTTTTTTTTTTTTTTCAGAACACAATTTTTAATGCTACATAGGGTTAGGCTTTAATTTATTTTTCTGTAACACTGTTGGAAACAGGTTGATTTCAATTCTTGACACTATAAATAATGATGTGATAGGAATATTTGTACATACATTTTTATCAGAATTTCTAATTATTTCTATAGTGTACATTGTGAGAAGTAGAATAAGTAGGTCAAAGGGTATGAATATTTTTAAGACTTCTGGAAAAGTTATGTCTCCTTACACTAACATCAATAATATATTAGAGTCTATGTCTTAATATACTTTTTTTCCTTAATACCCTTTCTAAAACTGAGGATTATTATTTTTAAATTCAATACTTTATGATGAAATACCATATTTCATTTTTTTCTTTGCTTTTTTTAATTACTGGTAAGTTTGAATTATACCTTCATATGATTATTGGTTGTCTGTAGAGAAAAAAAAATATTTTAAAATTTTTCAGAGCAAGGTTAATTTTACTCAAATGATAATACCTTTGAGTAGATAATGTGTGTGTGTGTGTATACATTCAATTAATTGATTCTCCTAATTTTACCAATTAGACACAGGGATACAGAAATTAACTTGCCCATGATCATACAAAGGTTAAGTGGCAGAACCAGCATGTGAATCCAGGTGAGCAGCTCTAGAGTCTCACCTTTAACAACTGTACTATATTGACTCTTTATGTATATAAATTTCTAAGTACATTCATACTTGTACCTGAGTTATTTCATAATTATACTAGGCTGTATCAAAATTTATTTTCAAGATGAAATGTTACTTCTCACAGAGATAGAAAATATATTTTGATCAGAAAATGATGTGCACACATAGGATAAGGCCTTTTGTGTGATACATATTATGTAGATTGTATCAAAATAAAACTATATACATTAAACATAATTTACATATAGGTCAGAAGCTGATTTATTTTACCATCTGAATCTTTTGTAATTGAGTTATTTTATTGGAGAGACATATCTAATTCTGTGCTTCCTACCTTTAGAAAAAGCAGAACTTCGTAGTTTAGCAGATGATCTTGAGTATAATTAAAGGAAATACAGTGGTGCAAGAAGTAGGAATGATTTATTCAGAGAAATGAAAATAGAAGAATCCCTTAATAGTTGTCTAGAAATATATACAAAATAACATTAACCAATTATTCTTTGAAATTTGCTGTCAATGTGTTCTTTTAATGTATAGGTTTTCCTTTAAATTTTGATATTCAAAAGATTTAAATTATCTATTAAAAAATCTTTTCAGTAGTTTTCCTCATTGCTTTTATCCTAAGAGTATCATTTAATAATCTCAGGCCATCCAAATATTTCCCTGCTTATGTTAACTTTTATAACTTCATAATTTACATTTTACTCCTTATGCCATCAAAAACTTACTGTGATCTGTGGTGTTTGTTTCCTGAGATTAAGAATTCCTCATATCAGTGAGATCATATGATACATGTCATTCTCTGATTGATTTATTTTGCTCAGCATAATACCCTCCAGTTCAATCCATGTCATTGCAAATGGCAAGATTTCGGCTTTTGTTGATGGCTGCATAATATTCCATTGTATATATATATATACCACATCTTCATTATCCATTCATCTGTCGATGGACATCTTAGCTCTTTCCATAGTTTGGCTATTGTAGACATTGCTGCTATAGACATTGGGGTACACGTGCCCCTTCAGATCACTACATTTGTATCTTTGGGGTAAATACCCAGTAGTGCAATTGCTGGGTCGTAGGGTAGCTCTATTTTCAACTTTTTGAGGAACCTTCATGCTGTTTTCCAGAGTGGCTGCACCAGCTTGCATTCCCACCAATAGTGTAGGAGGGTTCCCCTTTCTCCGCATCCTCACCAACATCTGTCGTTTCCTGACTTGTTCATTTTAGTCATTCTGACTGGTGTGAGGTGGTATCTCATTGAGGTTTTGATTTGGATTTCCCTGATGCCGAACGATGTTGAGCACTTTTTCATGTGTCTGTTGGCCATTTGGATGTCTTCTTTGCAGAAATGTCTGTTCATGTCTTCTGCCCATTTCTTGATTGGATTATTTGTTCTTTGGGTGTTGAGTTTGATAAGTTCTTTATAGATTTTGGATACTAGCCCTTTGTCTGATATGTCATTTGCAAATATCTTCTCCCATTCTATCGGTTGTCTTTTGGTTTTGTTGACTGTTTCTTTTGCTGTGCAAAAGCTTTTTATCCTGATGAAGTCCCAATAGTTCATTTTTGCCCTTGCTTCCCTTGCCTTTGGCAATGTTTCTAGGAAAAAGTTGCTGTGGCTGAGGTCGAAGAGGTTGCTGCCTGTGTTCTCCTCTAGGATTTTGATGGACTCCTGTCTTACATTTAGGTCTTTCATCCATTTTGAGTCTATTTTTGTGTGTGGTGTAAAGAAATGGCCCAGTTTCATTCTTCTACATGTGGCTGTCCAATTTTCCCAACACAATTTTTTGAAGAGACTGTCTTTTTTCCATTGGACATTCTTTCCTGCTTTGTCGAAGATTAGTTGACTGTAGAGTTGAGGGTCCATTTCTGGGCTCTCTATTCTGTTCCATTGATCTATGTGTCTGTTTTTGTGCCAGTACCATACTGTCTTGATGACGACAGCTTTGTACTAGAGCTGGAAGTCTGGAATTGTGATGCCACCAGCTTTGCTTTTCTTTTTCAACATTCCTCTGGCTATTCGGGATCTTTTCTGGTTCCATACAAATTTTAGGATTATTTGTTCCATTGCTTTGAAAAAAGTAGATGGGATTTTGATAGGGATTGCTTTAAATGTGTAGATTGCTCTAGGTAGCATTGACATCTTCACAATATTTGTTCTTCCAGTCAATGAGCATGGAACATTTTTCCATTTCTTTGTGTCTTCCTCAATTTCTTTCATGAGTATTTTATAGTTTTGTGAGTACAGACTCTTTGCCTCTTTGGTTAGATTTATTCCTAGGTATCTTATGGTTTTGGGTGCAATTGTAAATGGGATCAACTCCTTAATTTCTCTTTCTTCTGTCTTGTTGATGTATAGAAATGCGACTGATTTCTGTGCATTGATTTTATATCCTGCCACTTTACTGAATTCCTGTATGAGTTCTAGCAGCTTTGAGGTGGAGTGTTTTGGGTTTTCCACATAAAGTAACATATCATCGGCAAAGAGTGAGAGGTTGACTTCTTCTTTGCCAATTCGGATGCCTTTGATTTCTTTTTGTTGTCTGATTGCTGTGACTAGGACTTCTAGTACTATGTTGAATAGCAGTGGTGATAGTGGACATCCCTGCCATGTTCCAGACCTTAGGGGGAAAGCTCTCAGTTTTTCCCTATTGAGAATGATATTTGCTGTGGGTTTTTCATAGATGGCATTTATGGTATTGAGGTATGTACCCTCTATCCCTATACTCTGAAGAGTTTTGATCAAGAAGGGATGCTGTACTTTGTCAAATGCTTTTTCCTGCATCTATTGAGAGGATCATATGGTTCTTGTTCTTTCTTTTATTAATGTATTGTATCATATTGATTGATTTGCAGATGTTGAACCAACCTTGTAGCCCAGGAATAAATCCCACTTGGTCGTGGTGAATAATCCTTTTAATGGATTGTTAGATCCTATTGGCTAGTATTTTGGTGAGAATTTTTGCATCCATGTTCATCAGGGATATTGGTCTGTAATTCTCCTTTTTGATGCGGTCTTTGATTTTAGAATAAAGGTAATGCTGCCCTCATAAAATGAGTTTGGAAGTTTTCCTTCCATTTCTATTCTTTGGAACAGTTTCAGAAGAATAGCTATTAATTCTTCTTGAAATGTTTGGTAGAATTCCCCTGGGAAGCCATCTGGCCCTGGGCTCTTGTTTTTGGGAGATTTTTGATGACTGCTTCAATTTCCTTAGTGGTTATAGGTCTGTTCAGGTTTTCTGTTTCTTCCTGGTTCAGTTTTGGTAGTTGATACATCTCTAGGAATGCATCCATTTCTTCCAGGTTATCTAATTTGCTGGCACAGAGTTGCTCAGAATATGTTCTTATAATCATTTGTATTTCTTTGGTGTTGGGTGTGATCTCTCCTCTTTCATTCATGACTTTATTTATTTGGGTCATTTCTCTTTTCTTTTTGATAAGTCTGGCCAGGGGTTTATCAACCTCATTAATTCTTTCAAAGAACCAGCTCCTAGTTTCATTGATCTGTTCTACTGTTCTTTTGGTTTCTATTTCATTGATTTCTGCTCTAATCTTTATTATGTCTCTTCTCCTGCTGGATTTAGGCTTTATCTGCTGTTCTTTCCCAGCTCCTTTAGCTGTAGGGTTAGGTTGTGTACTTGAGACCTTTCTTGTTTCTTGAGAAAGGCTTGTATTGCTATATACTTTCCTCTTAGGACTGCCTTTGCTGCATCCCAAAGATTTTGAACAGTTGTGTTTTCATTTTATTGGTTCCATGACTTTTTTTAATTCTTCTTTAATTTCCTGGTTGACCCATTCATTTTTTAGTAGGATGCTCTTTAGCCTCCATGTATTTGAGTTCTTTCCGACTTTCCTCTTGTGATTGAGTTCTAGTTTCAAAGCATTGTGGTCTGAAAATAGGCAGGGAATGATCCCAATCTTTTGGTACCAGTTGAGACCTGATTTGTGACCCAGGATGTGATCTATTCTGAGAATGTTCCATGTGCACTAGAGAGTAATGTGTATTCTATTGCTTTGGGATGGAATGTTCTGAATATATCTGTGAAGTCCATTTGGTCCAGTTTGTCATTTAAAGTCTTTATTTCCTTGTTGATCTTTTGCTTAGATGATCTGTGCATTTCAGTGCAGGGAGTGTTAAAGTCCCCACTATTGGGGCACCTGGGTGGCTCAGTCGTTAAGCGTCTGCCTTCGGCTCAGGTCATGATCCCAGGGTCCTGGGATCGAGCCCCGCATCGGGCTCCCTGCTCCGCGGGAAGCCTGCTTCTCCCTCTCCTACTTCCCCTGCTTGTGTTCCCTCTCTTGCTGTCTCTCTCTCTGCCGAATAAATAAATAAAATCTAAAAAAAAAAAAAAGTCCCCACTATTATTGTATTGCTGTTGATGTGTTTCTTTGCTTTTGTTATTAATTGGCTTATATAATTGGCTGCCCCCATGTTAGGGGCATAGATAAAAATTTACAATTGTTAGATCTTCTTGTTGGATAGACCTTTAAGTAGGATATAGTGTCCTTCCTCATCTCTTACTACAGTCTTTGGTTTAAAATCTAATTTGTCTGATATAAGGATTGCCACCCCAGCTTTCTTTTGATGTCCATTAGCATGGTAAATAGTTTTCCACCCCCTCACTTTCAATCTGGAGGTGTCTTTGGGTCTAAAATGAGTCTCTTGCAGACATCATATCAATGGGTCTTATTTTTTTTATCCAATCTCATACCCATTTAGCCCATTTACATTCAGGGTAACTATTGAAAGATATGAATTTAGTGCCATTGTGTTGCCTGTAAGGTGACTGTTACTGTATATTGTCTCTGTTCCTTTCTGGTCTATGTTACTTTTTGGCTCTCTCTTTGCTTATAGGACCTCTTTCAATATTTCATGTAGGGCTGGTTTTGTGTTGGAAATTCCTTTAGTTTTTGTTTGTCCTGGAAGCTTTTTATCTCCTTCTATTTTCAATGACAGACTAGCTGGATATAGTATTCTTGGCTGCATATTTTTCTCTTTTAGTGCTCTGAATATATCATGCCAGTCCTTTCTGGCCTGCCAGGTCTCTGTGGATAGGTCTGTTGCCAATCTAATGTTTCTACCATTGTAGGTTACAGATCTCTCATCCTGAGCTTCTTTCATTATTTTCTCTTTGTCTCTGAGACTTGTAAGTTTTACTATTAGATGTTGGGATGTTTACCTATTTTTATTGATTCTGAGGGGATTCTCTGTGTCTCCTGGATTTTAATGCCTGTTTCCTTCCCCAAATTAGGGAACTTCTCTGCTATAATTTGCTCCCATATACCTTCTGCCCCTCTCTTTCTTCTTCTTCTGGGATCCCAATTATTCTAATATTGTTTCATCTTATGGTATCACTTATCTCTCGAATTCTGCCCTCATGATTCAGTAGTTATCTCTCTTTTTCTCAGCTTCTTCATTTTCCATCATTTGGTCTTCTATATCACTAATTCTTTTTTTGCCTCATTTATCCTAGCAGTTAGAGCCTCCATTTTTGATTGCACCTCATTAATAGCCTTTTGGATTTTGACTTGGTTAGATTTTAGTTCTTTTATTTCTCCAGAAAGGGTTTCTCTAATATCTTCCATGCTTTTTTCAAGCCCAGCTCGAATCTTTAAAATCATCATTCTGAACTCTAGTTCTGACATCTTACTAATGTCTGTATTGATTAGATCCCTGGAAGTCGTTACTGCCTCTTGTTCCTTTTTTTGAGGTGATTTTTTCCGTCTTGTCATTTTGTCCAGAGGAGAATAGATGAATGAGAGAACAAAATGCTAACAGGGTAACAACGAACCCAGAAAAATATACTCTAAACAAATCAGAAGAGACCTGAAACTGGGGGAAAAGAAAGGGAAATAAAGAAAAAAGAAAAAAGAAAAAAGAAAAAGAAAAGAAAAAGATTAAAAAAAAACAAACAAACAGAATATGATCAAATATTATCAGGCTGGTGAATAGATCCATGCCACACACTAGATTTTGGGAGTATTTTGGTCTGTTAGAAGAAACTGCCTCCCAAAATTTTAAAGAAGAAAAACTTATATATGTACAAAAATAAGGGTAAATACGATGAAGGGATGGAATATGACTGTAAAGATGAAAATTATAAAAGATTTTATAGAAGGATTTGATAAGAAGTTGGTTGAAAAAAGAAAGAAGAGGATTTAAAAAATAAAAAAAAGGGAGAGAATGTGATCAGGCAGGAGACTAGAACAAAGTCATACACTAGAGATTTAGGGTATATTTTCATCTTTTAGAAGAAACTGTATCCCAAAATTTTAAAGAGAGGATAACTTATATATATATATATATATATATATACCAAAAATAAGGATAACTACTATGAAGGGATAGAATATGACTCTAAAAATGAAAAATAAAAAAGATTTTTTTAAAAAAGGGATTGATAAGATGTTGGTTGAAAAAGGGAAAAAGAAAAATTCAAAAGAAAAAAGAAGAAGAAAAAATGAAAATTAAAAAAATTAACTTTGAAAGACTAAAGAATCAAGGGAAAAAAAGCCATGAATTCTATGTGCTGTATACCCCTAGTTCTGGCATTCTGCCATTCTCATTGATGGGTAAACTTGGTCTTGGCTGGCTGTTCTTGCTGATCTTCTGGGGGAGGGGCCCATTGCACTGGTTCTCAAATGTCTTTGCCTGAGGCGGAATTGCCCCACCCTTGCCGGGGGCCAGGCTAATTAATCTGCTCGGGTTTGCTCTCGGGAGCTTTTGTTCTCTGCAAGCTTTCCGTATAGCTCTGGAGGATGAGAGTGAAAATGGCAGCCTCCCAATCTCCGCCCTGGAGGAGCTGAGAACTCTGGGCCCCACTCCTCAGTGCACCCCAGAGAAAAGCAGTCAATCACTCCTGTCTCCCTGGTCTCCAGCTGCACTCCATGCTCACCCAGCCTGTGACCGAGCATTTCTATCTCTGGCACATGACCCCATTTGGAATCTCCAAACCCAGCAGATTCCTGTGGTGTGCTCCCACGCTGCTTCTCCCAGGGTGGGAAGGGGAGTCTCCCTGGATCTGCCGCTTGTTGGGTCCCTGCTGGAAGAGCAGTGGCCCGACTGTACCACGGATCACAGTTTATGGCAACCACTGGAGCAATGTCCCTCAGCGGAGCAGACTTCTAAAAGTTCTGATTTTTTCTCCACTGCTCTAATATCCGGTAGCCAGCTGATGGAGGCTCCCTCCCCCCATGGTCCATCTTCCTGTATATCGCCTCTGATTCACTTCTCCGCACATCCTACCTTCCAGAAAGTGGTCACTTTTCTGTTCAAAGAGTTGCTACTATTCTTTTCTTCGATCTCCTGTTGAGTTAGTAGGTGTTCAGGATGGTTTGATACCTATCTAGCTGAATTCCTGGGACCAGACAAAATTTAGGTCTCCTACTCCTCTGCCATCTTGAAGGAGACTCTGAACTTAAACTTTTGAAGAAGTCATTTTATGAAGACTAGTTAGGGCAGTTGAAGAAACAGAGAAAATGGTTTTTAAGTGTTGTAAAAATTAAGTAAATTTAACTATAAATGATAGAATTAAAATAAAAGTGTGAGCTGAAACTTAGCAGTTAGGACTGGATAACATTGGGTCTTGCACTCCAAGGCAGGTCGCCAAGACTTTATTCTTTAGACCAGCCTTCCTTAAACACTGGTTTTATTTCAGATATGTAAAAATAAACTGGAGATTTTAATAAATATATGTTGAAATCATACTTAAGTGAGAATTATTCTAAAGGCAACTTTAAAAGGGAAAAGTCTTGTAATATCAAAGTTACTTTAGAAAGTCTTTTAAATTGCCTGTGAATTAGAGTATACAAGGTATATGTGCTTATATATTAATTTTATATGAATTATATATTAATTTTTATGAATGCTAAAGTTTTACCATCAACAAAGAAGGAACAGCAAAGAAGGAGAGTTGGTATAAAGATGACTTTCTACTTTTCCACCTTCAAACCTTTCTACCTTTAAGATAATAATCAATATATATTAATGAATATAGACTGCATTCAAATATTGCTTCTGGTCCAGTCTTTCTTTATTTGGGGACTCTAAATACTTGTGTTACAGTCCTTATTAATATAACCCCTATTTCTCTTATGCTTTTTTAAAAATTTTCAATCCTCCTATCTCTCAATGCTTTAGTCTATATCTTTTTGGAGTATTTTCTTGTTTACTAATTTTTTTTTTTTATTTATGTCTATTCTTCTCTTAAGGCCATCAGTTTTCAGTCAGTATATTTTTCAGTAATAGGATTTCTATTTGATCTTTTCTATAGTTTCTAGTCCTTTGCTTAAACTCTCCACCTTGTATTTTAATTATTTGAGCATATTTTTCACACTTATTTTAATGACTAGGCTTGAGAATGTAATTACATATATCTCTAGTGAGTCTGTTTTTATTTTTTGTTCTTTTTCTTAGTTTTTTTTATTAATTTTTTTCTCTTTGTATGTTTGGTTCTTTTTTACTGAATGCCAGACATTAAATATAAAAATTGTAAAAATAATTGAGTCTATGGATGTTTCCTTTCCTTTAAAAAGGCAAAGGAACCATATGAACCATGCTGTGTCAAAATTCTAACTCATGGAAACAGTGAGATAATAAGTAGTTGTTTTAAACTGGTAAGTTTGTAGTAATTTGTTACAAAAACAATAAAAAATATATATATTACACATACATAGATGTACACACAAACACATTTCATACTCAGTAGAAGTACAAGAAGAGGATATAGTTATGTAGAGTGAGAGAAGTAGGTCAATACTATATATACTTAGGAAATAATAATGTTAAAGGGTAGATAGCACAAGAGGATCCCAAAGAAGTAAGATGTGTTATGGAAGCCAAGAACAGAGAAAATCCTAGGAATGAAGGAATGAATGCTAATACAGCATTTCACAGTGTGAAATGTCATAGAAGAGAAAAAATTATTGGCAAGGATTGCTACTATATTATAGCTCCTTTTTATTATATAATTTTCTGAATGACTGCCTTTTTTTTTCTTCTTGTAATATTATCCTATTAGATCATAGTGTGAATTCATTATGTGGATTATGTCATATACTATCTTTCCCACTTATCAATAGTGCTAAGAAGCTCAGAAACAAAAATGGAGTCCAACTCCAGGAAGCATAAGGATTTGATTTTAGTTAGCGTCCTTCAAGAAGTGGAGGCCAAAATAGAAATAGCCATGGAAGAGATTTGTTGGGAGCAATTCCTGTAAAGATAAAGGGAGGAGAAGAAGGAATAGATGGGGAAATTCTTCAGATAATAATATAGGGCTGAGTCCTAGGAAATGAGAGAGAGAAGGAAGGATTGGGTAGTAGGATCCTCAGGCTGCAATGTAGCTCTGAGAAAATCTGGCAAAGGGGAGGCACAGAGTAAAGATTACCTATAAGAGGAGTGTCATGTTGGCAGAAATGGCACAGCTATCATACCCCAAGCAAATTTAGTCATTAGCTTTGAGCAATCCTGGGTAAGTTTGGGCTTGGAGAGAACACTATAATGGTTTCAAAGATGTGGTAGCTATAAGCTGTCTTCTGACCTATGCTTTTCACAGAAGATTTTCTTAAAAGGGTATCTGAGCAGCATACCCTCAGGGCCACCACAAATAATATAGCATGAATTATTCCCCAACCCCTTCACTTTTTCTTATCTTGTTATTTTGTTGGTATGCATTTTTATAAGGGTGCTTCAAAATATCACTGGAATGAATAGATTGTAATATATTTTTACTGGAAGACTAAACTAAAGGTAAGATTATAAAAATAAATGTTGGGATCTATTGGAAAATGAGTGAATATTGTTCCACTTTATGGATGGTTTATTCACTCCCCTAAACTTTTTTTTATTTTTTCTTTTTTTGTTTTGTTTTGTTTTGTTTTATTTTTTTATTTTTTTATTTTTTAATTTTTTTATTGTTATGTTAATCCCCATACATTACATCATTAGTTTTAGATATAGTGTTCCATGATTCATTGCTTGTGCATAACACCCAGTGCTCCATGCAGAACGTGCCCTCCTCAATACCCATCACCAGGCTAACCCATCCTCCCAACCCCCTCCCCTCTAGAACCCTCAGTTTGTTTTTCAGAGTCCATCGTCTCTCATGGTTCTTCTCCCCCTCCGATTTCCCCCCCTTCATTCTTCCCCTCCTGCTACATTCTTCTTCTTCTTTTTTTCTTTCTTAACATATATTGCATTATTTGTTTCAGAGGTACAGATCTGAGATTCAACAGTCTTGCACAATTCACAGCGCTTACCAGAACACATACCCTCCCCAGTGTCCATCACCCAGTCACCCCATCCCTCCCACCCCACCCCCCACTCCAGCAACCCTCAGTTTGTTTCCTGAGATTAAGAATTCCTCATATCAGTGAGGTCATATGATACATGTCTTTCTCTGTTTGACTTATTTCGCTCAGCATAATACCCTCCAGTTCCATCCACGTCGTTGCAAATGGCAAGATCTCATTCCTTTTGATGGCTGCATAATATTCCATTGTATATATATACCACTCTTCTTTATCCATTCATCTGTTGATGGACATCTTGGCTCTTTCCACAGTTTGGCTATTGTGGACATTGCTGCTATAAACATCGGGGTGCACGTAGCCTTTCAGGTCCCTACTTTTGTATCTTTGGGGTAAATACCCAGTAGTGCAATTGCTGGATCATATGGTAGCTCTATTTTCAACTTTTTGAGGAACCTCCATACTGTTTTCCAGAGTGGCTGCACCAGCTTGCATTCCCACCAACAGTGTAGGAGGGTTCCCCTTTCTCCGCATCCCTGCCAACATCTGTCATTTCCTGACTTGTTAATTTTAGCCATTCTGACTGGTGTGAGGTGGTATCTCATTGAGGTTTTGATTTGGATTTCCCTGATGCCGAGCGATATTGAACACTTTTTCATGTGTCTGTTGGCCGTTTGGATGTCTTCTTTGGAAAAATGTCTGTTCATGTCTTCTGCCCATTTCTTGATTGGATTCTTTGTTCTTTTGGTGTTGAGTTTGATGAGTTCTTTATAGATTTTGGATACTAGCCCTTTGTCTGATATGTCATTTGCAAGTATCTTCTCCCATTCTGTCAGTTGTCTTTTGGTTTTGCTGACTGTTTCCTTTGCTTTGCAAAAGCTTTTTATCTTGATGAAGTCCCAATAGTTCATTTTTGCCCTTGCTTCCCTTGCCTTTGGTGATGTTTCTAGGAAGAAGTTGCTGCGGCTGAGGTCGAAGAGGTTGCTGCCTGTGTTCTCCTTTAGGATTTTGATGGACTCCTGTCTCACATTGAGGTCTTTCAACCATTTGGAGTCTATTTTTGTGTGTGGTGTAAGGAAGTGGTCCAGTTTCATTCTTCTACATGTGGCTGTCCAATTTTCCCAACACCATTTGTTGAAGAGACTGTCTTTTTTCCATTGGACATTCTTTCCTGCTTTGTCAAAGATTAGTTGACCATATATTTGAGGGTCCATTTCTGGGCTCTCTATTCTGTTCCATTGATCTATGTGTCTGTTTTTGTGCCAGTACCATACTGTCTTGATGATGACAGCTTTGTAGTAGAGCTGGAAGTCCGGAATTGTGATGCCGCCAGCTTTGCTTTTCTTTTTCAACATTCCTCTGGCTATGCGGGGTCTTTTCTGGTTCCATACAAATTTGAGGATTATTTGTTCCATTTCTTTGAAGAAAGTGGATGGTATTTTGATGGGGATTGCATTGAATGTGTAGATTGCTCTAGGTAGGATTGACATCTTCACAATATTTGTTCTTCCAATCCATGAGCATGGAACGTTTTTCCATTTCTTTGTGTCTTCCTCAATTTCTTTCATGAGTATTTTATAGTTTTCTGAGTACAGATCCTTTGCCTCTTTGGTTAGATTTATTCCTAGGTATCTTATGGTTTTAGGTGCAGTTGTAAATGGGATCGACTCCTTAATTTCTCTTTCTTCTGACTTGTTGTTGGTGTATAGGAATGCCACTGACTTCTGTGCATTGATTTTATATCCTGCCACTTGACTGAATTCCTGTATGAGTTCTAGCAGTTTTGGGGTGGAGTCTTTGGGATTTTCCACATAAAGTATCATATCATCTGCAAAGACTGAGAGTTTGACTTCTTCTTTGCCAATTTGGATGCCTTTGATTTCTTTTTGTTGTCTGATTGCTGTGGCTAGGACTTCCAATACTATGTTGAATAGCAGTGGTGATAGTGGACATCCCTGCCGCGTTCCTGACCTTAGGGGGAAAGCTCTCAGTTTTTCCCCATTGAGAATGATATTCGCTGTAGGTTTTTCATAGATGGCTTTTATGATATTGAGGTATGTACCCTCTATGCCTATACTCTGAAGAGTTTTGATCAAGAAAGGATGCTGTACTTTGTCAAATGCTTTTTCTGCATCTATTGAGAGGATCATATGATTCTTGTTCTTTCTTTTGTTAATGTATTATATCACGTTGATTGATTTGCGGATGTTGAACCAACCTTGCAGCCCAGGGATAAATCCCACTTGGTCGTGGTGAATAATCCTTTTAATGTACTGTTGGATCCTATTGGCTAGTATTTTGGTGAGAATTTTTGCATCCATGTTCATCAGGGATATTGGTCTGTAATTCTCCTTTTTGATGGGGTCTTTGTCTGGTTTTGGGATCAAGGTAATGCTGGCCTCATAAAATGAGTTTGGAAGTTTTCCTTCCATTTCTATTTTTTGGAACAGTTTCAGAAGGATAGGTATTAATTCTTCTTGAAATGTTTGGTAGAATTCCCCTGGGAAGCCATCTGGCCCTGGGCTTTTGTGTTTTGGGAGATTTTTGATGACTGCTTCTATTTCCTTAGTGGTTATAGGTCTGTTCAGGTTTTCTATTTCTTCCTGGTTCAGTTTTGGTAGTTGATACATCTCTAGGAATGCATCCATTTCTTCCAGGTTATCTAATTTGCTGGCACAGAGTTGCTCAGAATATGTTCTTATAATTGTTTGTATTTCTTTGGTGTTGGTTGTGATCTCTCCTCTTTCATTCATGATTTTGTTGATTTGGGTCATTTCTCTTTTCTTTTTGATAAGTCTGGCCAGGGGCTTATCAATCTTGTTAATTCTTTCAAAGAACCAGCTCCTAGTTTCGTTGATCTGTTCTACTGTTCTTTTGGTTTCTATTTCATTGATTTCTGCTCTGATCTTTATTATTTCTCTTCTCCTGCTGGGTTTAGGCTTTATTTGCTGCTCTTTCTCCAGCTCCTTTAGGTGTAGGGTTAGGTTGTGTACTTGAGACCTTTCTTGTTTCTTGAGAAAGGCTTGTATTGCTATATGCTTTCCTCTTAGGACTGCCTTTGCTGTATCCCAAAGATTTTGAATAGTTGTGTTTTCATTTTCATTGGTTTCCATGAATTTTTTTAATTCTTCTTTAATTTCCTGGTTGACCCATTCATTCTTCAGTAGGATGCTCTTTAGCCTCCATGTATTTGAGTTCTTTCCGACTTTTCTCTTGTGATTGAGTTCTAGTTTCAAAGCATTGTGGTCTGAAAATATGCAGGGGATGATCCCAATCTTCTGGTACCGGTTGAGACCTGATTTATGACCTAGGATGTGATCGATTCTGGAGAATGTTCCATGGGCACTAGAGAAGAATGTGTATTCTGTTGCTTTGGGATGGAATGTTCTGAATACGTCTGTGAAGTCCATTTGGTCCAGTGTGTCATTTAAAGTCTTTATTTCCTTGTTGATCTTTTGCTTAGACGATCTGTCCATTTCAGTGAGGGGGGTGTTAAAGTCCCCCACTATTATTGTATTGTTGTCAATGTGTTTCTTTGCTTTTGTTATTAATTGGCTTATATAATTGGCTGCTCCCATGTTAGGGGCATAGATATTTACAATTGTTAGATCTTCTTGTTGGATAGACCCTTTAAGCAGGATATAGTGTCCTTCCTCATCTCTTATTATAGTCTTTGGTTTAAAATCTAATTTGTCTGATATAAGGATTGCCACCCCAGCTTTCTTTTCGTGTCCATTAGGATGGTAAATGGTTTTCCACACCCTCACTTTCAATTTGGGGGGGTCTTTGGGTCTAAAATGAGTCTCTTGCAGACAGCATATCGATGGGTCTTGTTTTTTTATCCAATCTGATACTGTGTGTCTTTTGATTGGGGCATTTAGCCCATTTACATTCAGGGTAACTATTGAAAGATAGGAATTTAGTGCCATTGTATTGCCTGTACAGTGACTGTTACTGTATATTGTTTGTGTTCCTTTCTGGTCTATGTTGCTTTTAGGCTCTCTCTTTGCTTAGAGGACCCCTTTCAATATTTGTTGTAGGGCTGGTTTCGTGTTTGCAAATTCCTTTAGTTTTTGTTTGTCCTGGAAGCTTTTTATCTCTCCTTCTATTTTCAATGACAGCCTAGCTGGATATAGTATTCTTGGCTGCATATTTTTCTCTTTTAGTGCTCTGAATATGTCCTGCCAGTCCTTTCTGGCCTGCCAGGTCTCTGTGGATAAGTCTGTTGCCAATCTAATGTTTCTACCATTGTAGGTTACATATCTCTTCTCCCGAGCTGCTTTCAGGATTTTCTTTTTGTCTCTGAGACTCGTAAGTTTTACTATTAGATGTCGGGGTGTTGACCTATTTTTATTGATTTTGAGAGGGGTTCTCTGTGCTTCCTGGATTTTGATGCCTGTTTCCTTCCCCAAATTAGGAAGTTCTCTGCTATAATTTGCTCCATTATACCTTCTGCCCCTCTCTCTTTCTTCTTCTTCTGGGATCCCAATTATTCTAATGTTGTTTCGTCTTATGGTATCGTTTATCTCTCGAATTCTGCCCTTGTGATCCAGTAGTTGTTTATCTCTTTTTCTCAGCTTCTTTATTTTCCATCATTTGGTCTTCTATCTCACTGATTCTTTCTTCTGCCTCATTTATCCTAGCAGTTAGCGCCCCCATATTTGATTGCACCTCATTAATAGCCTTTTTGATTTCTACTTGGTTAGATTTTAGTTCTTTTACTTCTCCAGAAAGGGTTTCTCTAATAACTTCCATGCTTTTTTCAAGCCCAGCTAGTATCTTTAAAGTGATGATTCTGAACTCTAGATCTGACATCATACTAATGTCCGTATTGAGTAGGTCCCTGGCAGTCGGTATTACCTCTTGTTCTTTTTGTTGAGGTGATTTTTTCTGTCTTGTCATTTTGTGCAGAGGAGAATAGATTAATGAGAGAACAAAATGCTAGCAGGGTAACAACGTCCTCAGAAAATATACTCTAAACAAATCAGAAAAGACCTGAAGCAGTGGGAAAAGAAAGGAAAAGAGAGAAAAAAGAAAAAGAGAAAAAAAGAAAAAAGAAAAAGATAAAGATAAAAACAAACAAAAGCAGAACAAAACAAAACAAAACAAAAACAGAATGTGATCAAATATGATCAGGCTGGTTTATAGATCAGTGCCACAGACTAGATTTTGGGTGTATTTTGGTCTGTTAAAAGAAACTCCCTCCCAAAATTTTAAAGAAAGAAAAACTTATATATGTACAAAAGTAAGGGTTGATATGATGAAGGGATGGAATATGACTGTAAAGATGGAAATTATAAAAAATTTTAAAAAAGGATTTGATAAGTGTTTGAAAAAAGAAAGAAGAGGATTAAAAAAAAAGAAAGAAAGAAAAAAGGGGAGAATGTGATCAGGCAGGGGAGTAGAAAAAAACCATACACTAGGGATTTAGAGTATATTTTGATCTGTTAGAAGAAACTATCTCAAGATTTTAAAGAGAGAACAACTTATATATATATGCCAAAAATACGGGTAACTACTATGAAGGGATAGAATATGACTTTAAAAATGAAAAATAAAAATGTTTTTTTTTAAAAAAGGGATTGATAAGATGTTGGTTGAAAAAGGGAAAAAGAAAAATTCAAAAAAAAAGAAAAAATGAAAAAAGAAAAAAAGACAGTTAAAAAAAATAATTTACTTTGAAAGACTAAAGAATCATGGTAAAAAAGCCATGAATTCTATGTGCAGTATTCCCCTAGTGCTGGAGGTCTGCCGTTCTCATTGATCGGTAAACTTGGTCTTGGCTGGCTGTTCTCGCTGATCTCCTGGGGGAGGGGCCTGTTGCCGTGGTTCCCAAATGTCTTTGCTGGAGGCAAAATTGCCCCGCCCTTGCCGGTCCGGGCTAAGTAATCTGCTAGGGTTTGCTCTCCGGAGCTTTTGTTCCCTGCAAGCTTTCCGTACAGCTTTGGAGGCGGAGAGTGAAAATGGCGGCCTCCCAGTCTCCGCCCCGGAGGAGCCGAGAACTCGGGGTCCCGCTCCTCAGCGAACCCCCAGAGAAAAGCAGTCAGTCACTCCCGTCTCCCCGGTCTCCGGCCACACTCCGCGCTCACCCGGCCTGTGACTGCACCTTTCTATCTGGCACCCGACCCCGGGTGGAGTCTCCAAACCCAGCAGATCCCTGCAGTGCACTCCCGCACCTCTCCTCCCGGGGGAAGAAGGTGAGTCTCCCCGGATCTGCCGCTTGGTGGGTCCCTGCTGGAGGAGCAGTGGCCCGACTGCGCCGTGGATCACGGTTTATGGCAACCCCGAGCTGAGAGCCCACGCCTGGGCTCCGTCTCTGCAGCTGGCTTCCCTGCTCTGATACCTGGGAGCTCTGCCGCACTCAGGCACCCCCGGTCTTTCTGTGACCCCGAGGGTCCTGAGACCACACTGTCCCACGAGGGTTCGACCCCCCACTTCGCCACCAGAGTGACGTCCCTCAGTGGAGCAGACTTCTAAAAGTTCCGATTTTGTGCTCCGTGGCTCTATCACTTGCCAGAAGCAGCCAACGGAGGCTCCTCCCCCGCCATCTATCTTCCCGAATAACGCCTCGGGTTCACTTCTCCGCACGTCCTACCTTCCAGAAAGTGGTCGCTTTTCTGTTCAGAGAGTTGTTGCTATTCTTTTTTTTTTTTTTTTTTCCCGTGACAATCGTTTATTATAAAGATGAACCCTCATCCTCACGATAGGCTTATCGGTAGGATTTCTGGTAGCGAGCACGGGCACCAGGACCGCCAAACTTTTTGGATTCGCAGCGCCGGGATCAGCTACCAGTAGGGTCCGGTCGTATTGGATGAGGATGTCTTTGATCTCCTTCTTGGAAGCCTCATCCACGTATTTCTGGTAATAGGCCACCAGGGCTTTGGAGATGGACTGGCGGATTGCATAAATCTGGGCCACATGACCACCACCCTTCACTCGGACTCGGATGTCCACCCCGGCAAATCGCTCCTTGCCCAGAAGCAGAACAGGTTCCAGTAGCTTATATTGCAGCGTGCGAGGCTCGATCATCTCCAGTGGCCGCCCATTCACCTTGATGAGGCCGTTGCCCCGTTTGCAGTGCGCCACGGCCGTGGCTGTCTTCTTGCGTCCGAAGACCTGCACGGACTGCAGAGGACCCTTGGACGGCATGGCTGCGAAGGTAAGAGCTCCTCACCGCGGGGCACCGAAACCGGAAAAGCTGTTGCTATTCTTTTCTTCGATCTCCTGTTGAGTTTGTAGGTGTTCAGAATGGTTTGATACCTATCCAGCTGAATTCCTGAGAGGAGACGAAATCCAGGTCTCCTACTCCTCCGCCATCTTGCTCCGCCCCCCCTGTTCTATTTTATTCTTAACTATACTAACATTCTCACCTAACAGCCTTTCGACTAATCTAATTTCTTATGCACACTGATATAGCAAGTAGGTACCCTGAAATCTTAGACATAAACATTCTAGTCACCAAAAGTTAAATTCTCTTTTGAAACTTAATATTTAGGAATTTAACCTACATATTTATGTCTTATGAAATGGCCAATGAACAACTCAAGGTATGAAAAAAAAATTATCTGAAGTTGAAGACCAAATCCTGAACCCTGGGGATTCCCTCAGACCCTACCTGAATAGCCAATCTCTCCTCTTCTCTTTATGGCCTCTCCATCTCATTTTTTAGATAATTTTACATAATCATTTAGGAAAAAAATTCCCTTGGAATAAATAAGAAAGTGCCATTATCTTAATGTGACAGATAGAAAAGTAGCACAGGACCAGAACAATAATCATTTAATCCCCAAGTGGGAGATGCTGCTGAGCCTCAAAGAAGTACCTGGGGGAGTATGTGATAAAAATGTTGGTGTCAGAGTGTGCATTATTTGGTTCCAATTCCTAAATCTAGTTGCAGATACAATATTCTGACAAAAAAATTTATGAAGTCAATAGCCTGAGGATGTAAGGTTTTTGTTTCTTTGCTACTATTGACTTTGAGGCTTCAGTTTGAAATCTGTCCATTTAGGGCAGATTTGACCTTTAGAAACTCACAACTCTTTCATTGATCAAGTGAACAAATCACTTATATTCAAAAAGTAGGTACTTATTAATTGTTCACTTAAAAAATTTAGGACTCATTTTTGTAACAGAAGTGTTAAATCAATTAAACAAGGGGGCCATTAGACTGAGGTGGTTTTAATGCCTTCACAGTCTAGTGAGCAAAACAAAATCTAAGTCTGTAAATGACTCAAAGTTAAGAAATGGAATCTTAAGATCAACCAATCACAAACAGCCAACTAGGCTTTCTCAAATAAGGCAACTGCTTAAACTGTGACCAACCAAATAATTCCCTTGCATTGCTTCTGTGTCTTCTTTGTAAAAGTCTTGTCCCTAGGTCGTGTTGGTGCAGTGCTCTTAACCACCTCTGGTTTAGGACTGCCTGATTTGGACTGATTTTTGCTCAAACTCACCATTTTTAATATTCTTTAGTTTATCTTTTAACAGAAACATGGAGGGGGCCTATGAAATTATCTCACTAAGCACTTAGGTAAAGGGCACTTACAGATCTGTTTATGTTTATGTTTATGTGTCTGCTGTGGTACCAAGCTTGGAGGAATGCAAAGAAACAAACAAATATTCTTCCTACTCATAAGCCAGGAAAGGAGCAGTGTTATGCACAGTATTTATAAACAACCCGTATGATGATTACCAAATTCAAACAGTTTATGTAGGTAAACATAAGGTTGAACAAATAGAGTCTTAGGATTTAAAAGTTTAAATTGCAGAGAAAATGGCTCTTTCTTCCAACAAAATGTTTTGTTGAAATATTTGAAATATGTTTACCTAGAGTAAAAAAATGGCCCAACAGACTTAGAGCTTCTCAGAAGTGGTGCTCAGGGAAGGTAGATTTCATTTTTTTTTCAGCGTGCTTTTGTGTCCTAACAGCTTGATAGGGAGGGATGTGGTAAGCTGGCTGAAGCAGAGACTGTGTTCCTCTGGTTTGTCACTGTATCTTCAGGGTGTGGCACTGGCAGGGAAGTATGCAAATGATGCCAAATAAATGAGAGACTTTCATTGCTGAGAAGTTTCTTTCATCAGTGGTGTTTTGGCTACACAGTTGGCATTTGAACCTCTTGGTATGCTGCCATAGAGGAAATTTAACAGAGAGTTAAAGCAGATGACCTAACTGTCATTTTCAATCTTAAGAGACTATGACTTTAAGACCTTTCAAAGACTGGCAATTTGATGGGAGTGATGGAGCAAAAAGTCTAGTACCCCGGTCTCAGGAACACCACCCCTCTGACAGAATTTGAGGATTTGTTGATGAAGATAAACATTTAGAAGAAGGACTGCTGTACCCCATCAGATACAAGCTGGGACACAGGGTTTGTCTAACACAAGTTTAAGTTCATGGCCTCCAACTAATTTTGAAAAAAAAAAAAAGTTTTTTATCATACGAGGCTCAGAAATGACCTCATCAAAGTGTTGGAGGACTTCTCTCAAGGCCCGAAAGCTCCATGGGAACCATTTGAGTCTGGGGTAAGCACATAGGAGGCTTGAACTTAATTGGCTCCTTTTTTGGCTCCTCTGAGACCCTAGCTGTCTCAATATATACATGGAGGTAATGACACTTGCCGCCTTGCATTCATTAGTATAATAGCTTTAATGATTTGATTTGCTCCTATAAAAGGTGCTATATAAATGCAAATGATCACCAAGAATGATAATTAAGTCTTTAGCTGCAAACCACTCACACCTAATGTCCATATGTCAGAGAATGAGAAATGTAGAGGTATTAAGAAAACTGTCCCGTCTTTGTGCTAAATATGGTGACAGGCATTTGAAAAAGCTATGCCTTTCTCTGGTTCCATAGCCTGAGTATTTTTGCTGACTGAGGGAGATAACTGATATAATTCATCTTTCAGAAGTGTTAAATGTTAGGGAGGCAAGATGGTGCATCAAATATGGAGGGTGAGGGGGAGAAAAGGAGCAAGGAGTCTATTTCCAGGTGGGAAAACGCAAAGTCCCCAAACCTTAAGTGCATTAATAGAGAGAGATTTATCATGATTTGTACACTGTCAGCACTGTACACAAACAGCTTTACAAGAGAAAAAAAGTGCCAAAAGCAGGACCTGAGCATCTCAGCCTGAATATAGCTCAGCCCCACATGCATTGTTTTCTCTGCCCTGACCAGAATTAGATACCACTTATTGACATCGTTCGTCTCCGTGAAATCAACAATCTGATTAAATAACAAAAGCTTCAGGTCTCTTGATTTAAATTTAGAAAGAAGAGGGAATTTTTGTTGCTAGAAATATGCTTCCTTCACCCTTAAGTTCATCTGCCCATTCTACTGTTACATTTTCAAAAAAAAAAAAAAAAAAAAGATAAGCTAAAATGCAGGATAAAGGTGGCCAGGCATTCATTCCTATAACAGGTTGATTGTCCCACTTTTTTTTAAAGGATACATTTCATGGGGTTTGATTTTTACAATGTAAGCTGGAGCGCAGTTTTCGTTTTTCCTGTTAACTGATGTATTCCTTTAATAACCCTGACACTGTTGTACACGTGGCCAAACCCTCTCCTTAGCATAATACTTAAATAGAGCACTAATTATGAATAAGGAATTTTTACCATTAGCTTAGCCCCTTTATCTTCCTTGGTTTGCTTGGGACTGTTATTTTTATATTTTTTGGGCATTTCTCATTGACTTCTTACAGTATCACAATGTGATCTGATTTTAAATTCTTGTCTTTTCCTTTGTAGCCCATTTTAGTTTTATAGTTTGGCTATTTCATCTATTTCTTGATCTAAGATCAGGTCTTTCATTTGTTTATAGATAATTTACTTCTCTGGTTATTTGGGGTTTTAAGCTTAAAATGCCAGTTGAAGTGAGGAGTTCAGAAAAGAGAAGAGACTCAAAGTACTTTAGAGTCTAAGACATTTCAGTTTTATCCTAGGGGGTTAACTCCCCAATTCAAGGTGAGAAGGTTTATAAAAGTTAGAAAAACAGGTAAACTCATGAAATGACTTCTAAAGTCTCATGTAATTTGCTTTTTAAAAATGGGTTGAAAAGAGAGTATACACAACAAAAGAGTTAGTTCTGAACCTTTTTTCCCTCCCATGCAAATAGGGAAGTTGTTGTGGAAAATAGGAGAAATTTATCCAGCAGCCAGTTAATGGTAAATTTTAAAATGTAAGTGGTAATATTTTCAAAGCATATTTTAAAGCAGTCCAAACCCAGTTACAGGATTAGAGTGATTTGAATCCTCAGCAAAATTTTAAAACTTGCAAATTTGTTTTTGTTTCCTTCTCTCTTTCCATTTTTCATTCTGGTGCTACTCCACTTCACCTATATTTTAACTGTTCAAACCTCATCTGGCAGTTTAACACTCCATATGCCCTCTCTTTCCTCATCCCTTCAAAATTCCTTTCTTTGTAAGGTGATTCAGTTAGGAGAAAAATAACTGGAATCAACTTCCCTTTACCAGAGTATTTGTATACAGAGGAGAAAAATAAATTTTACAAAAGAAACAACATTTTATAAGTGGTATGATAGCTACTTTACTGGTTTTGCCTACTGTGAGCATTTGACAAAATCTTGACTTCTATGGTTAGATAGGGTTTCCCCAATAAAATAATTTATGTGTAAGAGAAATAACAAATAAATTCATTTTATTAAGCTAATTCAAGTTGATAGTGGTTGTCTGAAGCTCTGTGCTCAGAGGGTGTGTAAAGCAAAGTCAAGATGCAATAGGAAAAACAGAGCCATCAGTTAGAGATATCTTTCACAGATGAGGGACAAGGGAAATGGTGGTCCTAAAGTCAAACATTTACCATTCCTAATATATTGAACTATGTTAAGATAACCCATCCTTTAGGGGCGCCTGGGTGGCTCAGTCATTGGACGTCTGCCTTCGGCTCCGGTCGTGATCCCGGGGTCCTGGGATTGAGCCCCGCCTCAGGCTCCCTGCTTGGCGGGAAGCCTGCTTCTCCCTCTCCCACTCCCCCTGCTTGTGTTCCTGCTCTCGCTGTGTCTCTCTCTGTCAAATAAATAAATAAAATCTTTAAAAAAAAAAAAGATAACCCATCCTTTAAAGCAGGTGAGACTATTAAATAAAATAATGCTTAAGAAGTACGTAGCATGGTCCTTACGGAGATTTTGATTCAGTGTGTTTGACATGATTACAACTACACAGAAACAACAATAGCAACAACAACAGCAACTGACAAGATGAGAATGATTTTCCACTGGGACTGAAACCCATTGGCTTTACCTAGAGTAGGCAATCAATATATATAGCTGTTGAATTATCGAAATAATGTACTATGAGCTCCAGAAGCATTAAATTGATCTATGAAAATGCAAGTTATGATTACATATGTGTGGGAAATGCTGTATGGTCTGTCCCCTTTTTCAAAACTAAAACACACATTTGCTTATAGAAGTTGAGAAGTCCTCTGGTAAATAAATATATCCTATTTTGCAACATTAACTGTTCTTCCTACCAGATCAATTGCAGCACTATGCAACATCATGTCATTATTTCTGCTTTTAAAAAGACAACAGAAAACCTCTTTTTTGATTTAACCTAATTACCATCCCAATTTTCTGTCCCCTTGTACATCATATCCCCTCAGATTAGTTGCCTCTATGTCCTGTGTTATAGACTGAATCATGTCCCCCCAAATTCATATGTTGAAGCCCTAATCTCCAGTATCTCAGAATAGCTGTATTTGGAGACAGGACCTTTAAAGAAGTGACTAAGTTAAAATGAGGTAGGTCATTAGGGTATAGGCCCTAATCTATCTGACTCTTCCCTTATATGAAGAGGAAGTTTGGATACATAGACACTCAGGGTAACACATAGAGAAAAGATGATGTGAGGACACAGTGAAAAGGTGTCCCTCTGTAAACCAAGAATGAAGGCCTCAGAAGAACCCAAACCTGCTGACACCTTGATCGTGGGCTCCCAGCTTCCAGAACTCTGAGGAAATAAATTTCTGTTGCTTAAGCTACCCAGTCATAGTATTTGGTTAGGGCAGCCCTAGCAAATATTTGTCTCCCCCCATTTTCTCTTGAACCTTCTCTATTCAGATTTTTGCCCTCACTGTTCTTCCAAAACAGGTACATATTAGGATTCGACACCATTTGACACAGTTGATTACTCCTTCCTCCTTGGAAATCCTTTTCCAGTTGGCTTCTAGGACATCAAACTCTCCTGGAGACTTCAATGACTGTGCCTTCTCAGTCTTCATTCTGGATTTTCCTTATCTCCCTGATCTCGAACAGTGATTCCACCCTGGTCCCCTATTCCTCTTTCCTTCCTCCTGTCATTATCTAACACCTAGCATATACTTATTGTTATCTTCTGATTCCCTCCACAGGAATGTGAGAGATTTTTGTCTGTTTTACCCACTGATATTTCATCAATAGTTAGAACAGTACCTGGCACATACTAAGTAGGTTCAACAAAGGCTTTTTTGAATAAATTGGGTAAAACCAATCAATGTAATTAGGAAAATGGCCTTTTATCTCGTCTAGAGTCTTCCTTTACTCATTATGTCATTGTCTGATGAACTTTTCTTGTGTTCCATGCCATTTGGAGGCAGCAGAGGTTTATTTCAGTAGCACTTTAGTAAATTCTAACATAGTCTGGTGGTCAAGATTATTGGCTCTAGACTTGGACTCTATACCTTCAGTGGTTGTAATAACACACGTATATTCTTTAACTTTTTTGTGCCCTTTGCCTCAAATTTGAACAAAAACTAATGATTATTTTGCCCTACAGGGTTATCATGGAGATTAAGGGAAAGAACACATGTGAGGTACTTAAAACAGTGCTTGGCACTTGTAAATATTTACTGTTAAATTCTATCATTAATCCAATCAGAATTTCTACAGCAGAGGTGCAATGCTGGAACCTTGGCTTCTATTCTTTTATCTTTACCAGTTGCTAGTGCAGTAATCTGTATAACAAAGCTATTTAGAGATGTTCTCCCATCTACCTCAAACACACACTAATCAGAATCAACACCCTAATCAGATACATAGGTGTTAGGAAACATCAGTCCCAAGGGTTAATGGGACATTCTTAGTAGAAGAGTGCTAGCAGTCACTCCTGTTCCAGGCCTCACATAATGTCCCCAAAGTACTTCTTACAATTCTGTGCAAAAAAACTAAAGAGAATCTGGGATCCTCTTCAAATTTAAGAGTTTTGAGTCAATGAAATACTTTTTTGATATGGAAATGCAGCATAAAATAGTTAAATAATCAGGCATATGGCATAGGAATTGTAATAGTATCTATATCTCTATTCAATTGAGGAGGGGGGTAGTGGAAGTGGGAATGGGGCGCTTTAAGCTCACAATATGAAAAAGGACTTTAAAGAATGCTTTATTTGTTGTACTTCTTTCCTGTTTGCAGCAGAAAACAAAAGGTTAGTTCACAAGCCTATGGGCCAGAGAGCTTGGAATATCTGTAGGGAACAGGCTTTAGCATTCAACACATACAGATGAGAGAACCCAAACACAAGGTGTTAACACATACAGGAAGCCTAACATTTGGCAGAGGGCTGTGAAGGGAGCAAATTTCTCTAGCAACACTAATAATAAATATGCTGTTGAAAATGCACAATAATTGTTTAGTATAAGGAAAGACTGGACATTTTGTAAATTTTAAGAAGGGAATTGTGGGCAAACAGAAAATCAAATGTAAAGCAGGGCACAGTTAGAATGAGAAATGGTTTAGTATGGTAGAAACATAATGCGGGGTGAGGTTTTCAAAACATTTTTATTGAGAAGGTGAATTTTAGATTATTGCAGTTAACTGAATCTCCCCAAATGCTTAAACTAAAAGTAAATTGCAGTTTTCCTCTGCTGGGTATTACATGAAGGACTTTGGTCACTACAATGTAAAACTCTAACAAGGAAATGGATTCAAGTTGTAGGAGTGGTTAAAGTTCAGCATGGTAAGTGGTATAGTATAATACCTAAAAATGGCTTTGAGTTTAGGCAGACAAGTTCATATTCCATCTCTGTGACTTGCTAAATGGGTGACCTTGGGCAGGTTAATTAATGTCTTTGAGCCTAAATTCTATTTTACAGAATGTATACAGAATGTAATAGTATCTTCCTTACAAGTTGGTTGTAAGGATTAAATGAAATTTGTATAGAAAGTGCACAGCACTGTGTCTGCCTTATCGTTAGTGTTTGGTGAGGGTAGGTGATGATTTTTGAGAGCAGCAATCACTGAAAGTTTGGTGAGGGTAGGTGATGATTGTTGATAACCACAATCACTGAAAGGGCTTGGGAGGGAGTCTTGGGAAGGAAGATTTTAGTATCAGAAAATGGACAAAACAGACCCAAATTCAGATAAACAATACATCTCAGTTCCTAGATTGTATTGGAGGAAAAGGAGAACATCACAGCTTCACGTGAAAGAATGTGTGGGGATATATGTGACCTTCTTATATACTGGAACTTAGAGGAGTAAGGAAATGTAATCAGTGTGGACCTAGGTCACTTGAGCATGCTTTGCTCTCATCAGTTGGCTAGCTAATGTCATAAGATCAACAATAAACTTAGGGAACTCTGACAAGTTTGATTCTGGAACTTCAGAATGCCACAATATTCTTTAACTGGAGTGAGTGCGATAATAGAAAAATGATCTTATTGGATTGTCAGTGATAGAAAAAAATATATGCATACTTTAAAAAAAATCCTTTTGGGCTTTAAGAAAGGTATTCCTCTTGCATTGGTGTTTCACTGTTCAGTGGGGCTAGCCAGATCTTACACTAGAAAGGATATGCCAGTGGTGCCCAAGGAGCATGACTGCTGCTCTTCTGAGTTTCCCTGTGCTGCCCTTCACGACTATGCTCTCCCTGGAAATGTTGTGTCTCCTTTTTCCCGAATTGTTTATCAAAACCATTTTTGAAATGGTGAAGATTTTTATCTATGTTACCATCATCCACATCAATGAAATATTTTTCTACTGATCCTCTCAAGCTCTAAAGCAAAGCTTCTTGCTATTCTGTAATATGCCCCGACTCCTGAGATGATTACATTTTGTGCTGGCTCATGGCATAAACTTTCACAACTGCCAGCTGAGTTGTCATTGTAGTACAACCAAGTCCTTGATTGATGTACAGTGTCTGAGATGTCTTTGTTCTCCTGGCTTCCCACTGGTTATCAGATTACAGTTAAGAGGAAAAGAAGAGTGTAACAATCAGAGTAACACTGGGGTCTCTAATGATATTAGAGGTTACCTTCTCTTTAAGAGAGCATTTGTTATTTTAAAGTGATTGGATCATCCAAATACATCATGCTGGGCAATTCAGCTCAACTATAGACTGGGGTTTTGGAAAGCTTTCTTCCTGATCCCAGAGTTCATCTCATTTTTGGCCGTAGGAAATCGGTGCCTTGAGAAATTAGATGTCTGGAACAATCTTTAATCTCAGTAGATGGCTTTTGTTGTTGTTGTTGAAGTGCTGCCCAATTGTGAGGAAAAACACAATTTTCTTTACAATGCAGAGAAAGAAAGTTGTTATGTATGTATGTATGTATTATTTTTTTAAAGGAAAATGCTTAATGCTGGCCTATTACTTGCAGAAAAGAGATAATACTTTACACTTGTGCTGAGAAAGCGTCAGCTATTTTGCTTTCTTTTCTTCCAAAATGGAAGAAATTTGACACATTGAGACATTATTTGGAAAGCATATAGGACATTTAGAATTGGCTTTCAGTCTGTAGATAGCCTATCGAAAAATTCAGAAATAAGCCTTGATTAATCAACCAATTTTTTTGTTTTGAAAACGTCTCTGAATCTATTATTATGTAAAACAAATAAAAATGGTTTTCCTTTCAAAGATGCTTTCTAATCTTCACTGTGCTTCAGAATTGCAACTTCCTATATGTATATACTGTTCTTCTTATAGAAATGGGAGTTCTTTCTCCTTCCTACCCTCACTCCCCTCTTCTCTATGTTGCAATGACCAGGTAAGTGTGACTGGGTTAAATACTTTGTGTTTAAAATGTCTTTCCAGGGCGCCTGGGTGGCTCAGTTGGTTAAGCGACTGCCTTCGGCTCAGGTCATGATCCTGGAGTCCCAGGATCGAGTCCCACATCGGGCTCCCTGCTCAGCAGGGAGTCTGCTTCTCCCTCTGACCCTCCCCCCTCTCATGTGCTCTCTCTCTCTCTCATTCTCTCTCTCAAATAAATAAATAAAATCTTTAAAAAAAATAAAAAATAAAATGTCTTTCCAGGGGTGCCTGAGTGGCTCTGTTGGTTGAGCATCTGACTCTTGATCTCAGCTCAGGTCTTGATCTCAGGGTTGTGAGTTTGAGCCCCGTGTTGCGCTCCATGCTGGGTATGGAGCCTACTTAAAAAATAAATAAATAAAAGTAAAATGTCTTTCCTGAATCCCAGCTGCAGGCTTTTAATCCTAATGGAATACATGCACAGATTTTACATACTTGTTTTGTGCAGCAGCTGCTTGGCAAAGGAGTTTGGAATGTAGATGTAACCTCTAACAAGGAAAACTCAGACAAACCATATCAAATTGTATTGAAATAGGGGGAAGCTGAGATCACCATAGAGAAAATATATAGTCTGTAATTCAAATGGCCAAGGCAGATTGTTTAAAACAAAAGTCAAAAAGCATTCTGCTTGGCAGTAAAAATTTGAGTTCTCCTTCCATCTTCTCAAACAGTCTCATGTTGTACTATTCAGCCCCATTGCACCAGATGTAGGGGCTCCAGTCACAGGATTATCTAGTGGAATAGATAATCCATTCCTTCTGTGTTGCTAGTAGGTAAGGCTGTTCATGCAGAACACTAATGACAGTGGACAGCACTCTGCTTTTTTACAAGCAGACCCTGAAGGCTATGACTCTTTTAGATATATCAGGCTGCTCTACTGGTCTGATTACTCACAGTGGGAGAAGTGTCCAGGTGATCCCTGTGATCAGTCTCACCAGCAGTGCAAAGACCCCATGGCTAGAATTGTCATAGCTTCTACCTTGTAACCAAAGTTGCCCAGAGCTAGTGGGCACATGGTCTCTGACAGATAGTTGTGGGTAGGAGAGTAGGGAACCAGCACAGGGATATTTCAGAATAGCAGCTCTAACTGAGGATAGACAAGGGTAAGACATAAGATAAAGTGAGCTTGGAGAAAGCATCTCCAATAAGAAACACGTCCCTTGAGTCTCCTGGTTCCCCTGGGATCAGATTCCCATGTTGAACCATATGTTCTGTTAATGCTTCTACCCTGTGCGTCTCATATAAATGACTGTCATTTACTGAATGCTGACCTGTGTACCAGGCTCTACATACATTAACTTAAAGTTCATTCTGTCAGTTGTTAGTGTTATATCCTTCCTTTTTTTTTTACAGATGAAGAAAATGAGATTCCAAGAGATTAAGTAACGTGCCCCAATTCACAGTTAGTGCATATGTATTAGGATTCAAACCCAGGTGTATTCAATTCCTGTACTTTTAACTACAGTACACAGTTGCCTCATTTTCTCTCCACTCTTTGCTAGTCTCTTTCCTACGCTGAAAAGTCTCAGGTTTGATTGTCCAGTTACTATCTTAGAGCAGGATTCTCTGTGAAGCATCCTCACTGAAGGAGTTGTTAGTACTGGTGGGTCAGCAGGACAGGAACATCCACTGGGACTGGTGCTAATTGCTTGGCCACAGTTTCCAATGCAAATGCTGGGTATACATCTGCAGAAACACAGTTAAAACAAGTAACTTTTGACAAACAAATCAACTATGTGACATTGACTGAGCTTGAATTATTCCCATGCATAAAGTCTAATGAAAATCAGAAGTATAGAGATTTATCTTTCTTTCTTTCTTTTTTTTCCTATTTGAGGTGGACCCTCTGGTGGATCTGTATTAGGTATAGGAACATGCTTGCTTTTATGAAATATTTATAGCATCCCATACTGTAATAGACCTTAAATTATTGATGTTTAATGAAGTTACATATTCCCGGCTTCATAGGTCTTCGGTCAAAACACTGATGCTATATATTTCTATTATGTTATTGCTAACTGGAAATACAGATCTTTTTCTCATTCTGAAAGACCCTCAACTCTGTAATGAGAGGAGTCTAAGGAGAGGAGCAAGAGACAAGAGTTGAAGCTGTTACTCTAGCTGATAAGAGATGGCATTTGTAAAGTCTGTCTCCAGCCATGAAACCCCAGCCTATGATCTCTTCTCTCCTTAGTACCACCAATTTGAGACTGCTAAGGGGCAGATCCTATGCCTAGAAGATTAGGACTTTAGGCCTTTTGAATTTAAAACAAACTCTGGTTACTTTTACTGAATTAGATTCTTTTTGGTTTTCTGAGAGCAAGGTATTGATAGAGAGATGGACTTAAAGACATTTAGGATATGATTCCCCAGCTTAAGAAGCAAAAGCAAGGGAGAGGGTGGTGATAGAAGGGGCCGTGTATGAGACAGGCACAGTGTTCAACATGGGTACTTATAAAAAGTTGAGTACCAGAGTAGTGGAATAGAAGTTCAGAAGAAGGGGAAAGTTTGTGGTACATACCATATTCCAGCCATAATAATAGCTCATAGTTGTTATGAGAAGTTCTATGAAGCATTTATTTTTCTCAGTCTGGAGTCAAGTTGTCTAGCTTTGATATCCACCTTTACTACCTCGTAGTTGTGTGATGGTGTCCAAATTACACTCTTGTCTACCTCTATCTCCTTGTTTATTAAAACAAAAACAGCAGCAATACTAGTAGTAATCATAAAAACTTCGTACTAAATGTGAGGAGTAAATGAAATAATTCATATAATACACTCAGTGTAGAACTTGGCAGATGGAAGAATCAGTAAATAATACTATAACAAAAATTGATTGCATATTTAATATTGACTTTCTCCTTCCTTGCTGACAAACTCTGATTGAGTTGAGCAGCAATATGCCTAGATAAATGTGCACTTTCAGCTTCTCTGGAACAAGAAGTAGCTTCACAACGCAGTTCTGGTCAGTTTGTTGTAGGGGGAAGTTTCCTGAAAGTTTCTGAGAAAAATTTCACTTTCCCATTCAAAGAGAACACTTATACCTAACATCACCCCTTCCCCGCTTTTTCTTCCTTGAGTGTGAATCTCATGTCAGGAACCAAAGCCATCATTTGTGACGGCAGCAGCAAACAAAAGAAAATGTCAAGAGAATTGCAGAAATTCCACCCCAAACACTGTCAACCTAATTAAACTGACACCAGCAAGGTGCCTATATCCAGGTTTCTTTCTGTGTGAGAAAAATCCCCCCTATTATTTATATCTTTTTATATTGAGAAAGTCTTCTGTTATTTGTAGGTTAAAGCATTCCTAATAGGGTTATCTATTATTATTATTATTATTATTATTATTATTATTATTATTTTACTTAAAGCGAGGCATTATTTTATTTAATCTTTGAAAAAATCCAGAAAGGTCAGTATTGTTTTGCTGTTTTGTTTTTTTTTTTTTTCAGTTGACACTTAAAATAAATTGGAGCTTAAGAAAAAGTAACATTTTAGTATTAAAAATGCTAGTGATAACAATAATAATATAAATAATGAATTATAATAAAATGATAAAAGAGTAATGTAATGACTAGCTGACCAATTTTTGGTGCTTATTTTATGCCATTTGCATCACATTTTTTAAATCCTTACAACCCTGTGCACGAGGTATTGTTAATCACCTCACTTTTACAGATGAGGAAACTGAGGCACAGTAAGATTGAATAACTTGCCCAAAGTCACAGAATTGTGGCTCAGATTAAGATCTTTCTGACCACCAAGCTTATGTGCCTAATTATCTAACTAATCCTACCTGCCTTCGTGCAGTTCCAAAATGCTTTCTCTTTCTTCTGGGTCTTTGTGCATGTAGTTCCTTGTGGCTGGAACAGTTTTCTCTCTACTAATTTGGCCAAATTTCACTTATGTTTCACACCTCAGCTTAAATATCTCTTCTCCTTGGCCTTCCCTGACACTCCCTCCCCTCTGTGTGTTTCCATCTTCTGTATTACATCTATCATAGCACTTAGTCCACTCTTTTGCATGTTCTATTTATTTATCCTCCTAACCCATCAGACTGTTGTCTTGCTGAATGTTGGCTCTATGCCTTGTTCATCACCATTTTTCTAAGATTTGGCTTGTAGTAGACATTCAATAAAAGGTGTCAGAGTTGATTGATCCTTTGTTTTAGTTCAGTGCTTGAGAGGAGTGATGGTGTCTGGGTAGGCAGGAACAAAAGCAGATTTGGGGAAAGGGAGGGATGATGGGCTCAATTCTAGAGTACCTATCATGACTCGTATGCAGGTCAGTTCATGTAGCGCCAGTGAAATCATGTTCTCTATTTTAACATTTATGCAATCAGCCTTCAGAGGGCTACTTAGTCCATGGCCAAAAAAAGAGAAAGAAAAAAAAATAAAAGCTCTGAAAAGGTGGCAATGTGTGTCTCTGGAAGGCAAGCCTAGACTTGTGGTGGGAGTTAAAGAAATGCAGAATTACAAAAAAGAATCCCTCCCACGGATGTCTAAAAATGATGTTCCTAGCAGCTTTAGGTATCACAGTTACGCAGGCAGAAAAGTATTTGATTAACTCACTGGCATTATCTCTGAGGTGTGGGTGTCTTGGAAATCTGCATGCACAATATTCATTTCAGATAAGCTATTGGGCATTGTTCTACATATGCTACATTACTGCTCTTCAGCCCACTTTGTACATGGCTAACGTCATATACTTTGGAAATTGCTCCTCCCAAGGTGAAGATAGTTATGGCTATTTTATGGCTTGCATTTAAGAACAAGATGAGATTTAAAGTTGACTTAAAATAGAATTTCTGAATGTACCACAATGGATAACATACGCCACCCCATCCCTTCATTCTCTGTGTATTGCTTTCTTCTGAAAGTTTTCAGATAGTTCTTTTGCATATGCACTTTCCCTTCTGTATTTAGGTATATGGTGAATCGGATTTGGTTCATTTAGGTGGCAGAGTTAGTCATAGTGTAACTTTGAAGTCTGCAGGGGCCACATACAGAAGGATCTCAGAATAATGGGACGAAGATGTAGTTTACTCAGTATTCTACCTATTCTGTCCCCTCCCCACCCATGAGTCAGAAACACTCTTTAATTGGGTGATTCTCATGGTTAGAGAAGAGCTTTCTGCCTAACATTTAAGAAGCCCAGACAAGAGACCAACTTCCTAAACTTCTAGGTATTCTTGTGACCTTACTTGAGTCCATTGATTTATTAGTGACTCAGTTTCTCTATCTGATTTAGAAGTAATGATAATTGATATTTTTAGGTCACAGGAATACCTAATAGGTTTATTTCTTTGTCAAATTTCAATCAACTGGTAATGGGTCCCAGGAGCAAGTTGTTGATAATGACTCTAAAGCTGAGTATTGATTATTAGAAAATTATGCTCTAATCCAGGGTTAGCTTTTTTTTTTTTTTTTCTGTGTAGGGTCGGATAGTAAATATTTTAGGCTTTTCAGGCCATATAGTCTCTGTTGCCATTTCCTCTGCTTTTGCAGCCCCAAAGCAGCCAAGGCAATATATAAACAAATGGCTGTGCTATGTTTTAACAACACTTTTTTTTTACATAAACAGGTGGCAGGATTTGGCCCAATTCAGGGCCATAGTTTGCTGACCCCTGCAATTAGCAATGTCTTTGGTGGATAGAGGGAGACTGGTGACACAGATGCCATATATTTCCCATACCTCATATAGAGAGTCACAGCATCCAAGCCTTTTTACTTTTATAGTCTCATTGTTTCCTTCCAACAAACACATGAGGCAGCTCAGCAGCAGGTATTTTTAGAATAGTGGTGTATTCTGGCTAAGAGCAGAAGCTTTGAAGAGAAAGCAATGTGAGGATCCGGCTCTATACTTATAAGCTATATGAGCTTGGGCAGACTGTTTTCCTCATAGTACCCCAGTCACCTAATTTGTTAATAGAGCATAATAACAGTATCTACCTCAGTATAAAGGATCCTTCAATAAATGCTCATGGTAAATTATTATTATTATCTTCTCCATTCCTATCTATAAACTGAGACTAACCTCATGGTATTTATATGTACTAAATGACGTAGCATGTGTAAAGCTTATAGCACAATGCCTTGTACGTAGTAATGCTTAATAAATGTTAACTAGTATTCATATTTTCATTTTACCAATAAAGGAAGTTTAAAATGATCAAATAGTTCTGCCAAAGCTTTATAGTGAATAATAGCAGAAGTGGGCTTGAAACCTAGTTCTTTGGACACCAGAGATCATACTATGCCCACTAAAAATGAGCAAATATGTGTTAAAACTTTCTGAAAAGGAAAAAAGTAAAATTCAAATGGTAATAATTTTCATTAGAAGTGATAGGATATAGACAAACCCTAGCTTTCCACCCTAACTTTTGACTGATTGGTTTTTAGTCATATGTTTTTCTGTAAAATTCCTTAATTTGAGGTGTATTTTCTTTATATGCCAGTCAGGAGACAACTTGTCCCTGGGAATAGAACACAGGCTTTAGAACTGTTAGGGAGAGGAGATTTTATATTGCCTTTTTCTACTAGATGTGTTTCATCCTTTATGAAACAGACCTTATTGCCCTCAACGCCCATGTTTTATTCCATATTGGTATCACAATCTTGACCTCATCTGAGTGGAGAAGGTGGTAGACATACAAACTAAAGTTGGGGGAGGCTAGAGAGCTCTGACTTGTGTGCTTATGTGGCTCAAAAAGATGATCTGGGCCAATTAGATTAATTTCCATCCCCTTTCCTCTGCCATGGAGAATGGCAGAACAGTGAAGGTCTTTGGACAAGAGATGGCACTTGGAAAGTTATGAAAAGTAAAGAGATATTCAGCAAGAGCATAAGGGGAAAGGTATTACAGGCAGAAAGCACAGACAAAGCAAAGAAGAGTTGACTGGAAAGGGGAGAGAGATCCTAAAGAACTGCCAGGAAGCTTTTGAGACTGTTGCTTGGTAACCGCCTAGCTCAGTTCGGTGGCTGTAGCTGAATCATTCAAGTAACTCTCACTTGCCCAATTTCTTTCTCCACCCCCGTAAGGGTGAACACTTGGAATGGAATCTAATTCTAAACCAGCAGCTGATACAGACATCAATGATGGGAAGTAGATTACCTCAGGCACATCTCTTCTTAAGTCACGGGGTAAGTTCTTGCCTCCTCTCCTAGGAACACCCAGAAACTCCCTTACCCATGCTTAAGCTGGCCCTGGGATTAAGCAAGCTGTGATTTACTTGACTGAAACTCACTTTGTAAATAATGTTTCCATGAATAATACCTAACTTTAGAAGAAGAAATCAAATTTAAAATTGAAGGAAGATGAGGAGGAAAAGGCCCAGGGGAAAGTGCAGATGAGCATTTTCATTTATTTAAAAAAAAATGTAAACACTTGTAAAAGATGGCACTTCCAGCACTGACAGGCAATGGAGAAAGAAATTTGTCAAGGTCCCATGTATTTTCTTGATGATACTTCTCCTCCCTCAGTGAATAAATTGATAAAATATCAAGAACTGTTCTGGAGATAACAAGCCCACGAGAACTTACAGCAGATGTACACTGCAGCAGTGACTGTCTATTTGAGACTAGCCCAGGGAAGCTCCTACTCACCTGCAGAGAAGGGCAGAGATTCTGGTCATGACTCACAAAAGTGGTGGCCTGAAGAAGGAGGGGGAGACCAGCATGGGCATCTCAGGCTTAAGTAGGCCTGGTGTGCCCTTACAAGCCCAGGGAGTGGGGGAATTTATCTCCCCCCATCTGCCTCCATTTGCTTTTCACTTCTCTCCTCCTCTTTTTCTTTCCACCCCCACAAACACATGCACACATTGGAGAAAAGAGGCTATTTCTGGCTTGCTAGCAAAGACAGAAATCACACCCAGACACAAAAAATCTAGGAGAGGATACTGCTGGCAGAGCAGACCACATTTTTGTATAGCTGGGACCCTCAGAAGGAAGAGACCTGTAGGTAACATTTGGTCTTCCCATTTGATTGATTTGTTTTACTTCAGTGGTTAAAACTTTGAATTTCTGTCATTAGCCGCTCACATGAGAGTTTCTGAAAGAACAACAGAGTGGTTCCATTAAACAGAATTCCTTTTCTACAATCCACTTGAATGTTTAATATGTATTTCTTTAACTTCTTAGAAGAATGGCCTTACACAGCTAATACCTGGGGGGTCTGGTCATGTTCTATTCTTTTTTAATTCATATATTGGGGAGAAAATGAGTCATACTTGATTAAGGGGTTGATACCACCTACTCATGCAAATTATGTGTGTGGATGGGGGCAAGATGAAGCAGTATGCCATAGGATGGGCAATGTACCTTCCCATGCAACTTGAGTTTTCCTTTTGCAGATCGCAAATCCTGGCATCTCAATCCCTGAGCTATTGGGTCTGCAGTCAATATTGCAGAGAATTGGCATGTCCACGCATTTGTGTTGTGTGTGTGTGCCCACGCACGCTCATGCCAAATCTCTGGTTCTTCACAAAATGTCAAACTATTATATTTATGTAATCCTTATTGCTTCTGTGGAAGAGACTGTTTGAATGCCAAATCAGACTGCCAGGCACAGATTATGGTAATAACAATAATGGTTATTTATTATTTGTTTTGTGCTTGGCAGTGTGCTAGGTGAATCTCCTCATTTAATCCTTCTAATATTCCATGAGTAGATATTTATAACTTCTACTATAATAATCTCAGGGAGGTTAAATGAGTAAACTCAACTCCAGATCTGCTTATTTCTAAAATGTGTGCTATTTTACAGCTTCCCTGCTCTTATTTTAGAATTGTACTGTGAAACCCACTATCTTTTAAAAACATTCCTATAAGATGTAAGAATATTTTATTTATAGTGTATGACAAAGCCAGAAATTTAAAATGTTTCAATATCTATGCTACTCACTTTAGCATATAATTTTATATTCTCACAATTTGTTCTGTGTTTTCTTTCTTTTTTCTTTTCTTTTTTTTTTTGGTTGTCATTTTATGAAGACCAGTCCTTGATGGCAGATTGTTTTTTTAATACTTTTTTTTCCTGTATTCTCCTCTGGGTCTAACATAAAATAAGAAATCCAATTACAGCAAAGACAAGGGAACAGACAAGACATTAACATGTGTGTGCCCAACACAGGGTGAGATATTTTCACATGGTTCCTATGGAATCACATTTTATATGAGGATTAGATTCTAAAGTCAGCACATGTGGTGATTATTTGTTAGTGTTTTCCCCAACATTAAATTGCCTTTCTAATACAGCCCCTCACTTCTCAGCCATGTAGAATGGGATTGGTCTTCTCACAGCTCCAGAGTGGGCCCTGACTGAATTAAATTAATCAGTGAATTCCATCTCCTTGGCTATAGTTATTGATTCAGAGATATCATATGACCCAAGCAAAAACAACCAACATACAATTCCTGGGCTTTAATTTGAACTTTAAAAAAAGCCAAATTCTTCTTGCCATAGCTGTAGAGCCTTTGAGGACCAAGAAGGAAGGATCTTTATATGAATCCAGCCAACTCTGAAAATGCAGAGCTCTGAAATGGTGAGAAAGACCTGTGTCTCAGGAATATTCCTGGAATATTGTTTAAGGAATATTGTTTAAGTCCCGAGTCATCCCTAAACCAAGACTAGGAACCAGTAGATTTTCTTATTGCTTTAGGAGTTGAATTGATTTTTCTGTTCCTTACAACATGAGTCCTACCTAATTCTCCAGGAAAGGTTAAAGAAAACAACAACAACAACAACAACAACACTAATTTCTCATAGTAAGACCACTGTAACTAGTTTTTGTTGTTGTTCATTATAATGGAAAAAAATGCTATTGATTTGTATAGGTGATGAGGTGACTTTCATTTAAAGGCCATGCTAGGAAAAATATACTTCTTTAAATTATAGAATAACAGCCTAAAGTAGTGAGTTGCTCAAAATGTATAAGGCAAGTGGAAACTGAGTTTATCCCAGGAAACAGGAGATTCTTGTGTTTGCTCTAGACTCTTTGCTCATTGAGTGGCTGTCAGGTAACATCAATGTCTTAGTTCAGGCTGCTATAACAAGAACACCATAGACCGGGTAACTTCAACAACAAACATATTTCTCACAATTCTGGAAATGGAAAAGTCTGAGATAGGGGTGCCATTGTGGTCAGGTTCTGGTGAGAACCCTCTTCTAGGTTTCCTCACATGGTGGAAAGAGACAGCTCACGTCTCTTTATCCCCTTATAAGGGCTCCAATCTCACTATGGGGACTTCATCCCCCTGACTTCATCCAAACCTAATTAACTCCCCAAAGACCTCGCCTCTATATACAAACACACTGGGGATTAAGACTTCAACATATGAATTTAGTATGGTTGGGGAGGGGTGGGTTGACAAACATTCTAATCATAGAAATTATCTGCACTGTTTCAAATTACTTCCCCCTGACTCTGCCAAGCATGTGTATTTGAAATTGCATATGAAAAATAAATATATCTACATTATGACTCCATGGAATTATCTAACTTTGTCTTCACAGCATCACTTTAAGGAAGGAGTCAGTATTTCAATATTCTATATATGAGGACATTGAGACTCAAGAAAATTTTAGAGTTTTCTTTCAGCATAATAAAGATAGTAACTGAAGCCAGGATTTATAGCCAGGTCTATCAGACACAAGCTACATGACACAGGAGATCAATAAATTCTTTTTTGAGTGCTTGAAAATCTTATTGGGCTTCAATTTAATGAAAGCTATAAATATGGTAGCAAATTGCTACCACTCAGGAATCAATGAGCCAGCTTAATAATGTGATATTTGGAAGTCTTGGCCTATCTCCTTGACTGAGTTTTTTCTCACTATACTTTAGTTTTAGAATCTTGGCTATCTCTAAATTACAGAGTACATGGGGATCATGTAGTGGCATGTCCCTCAAGTAGTTTTGTTTGGCTAAAGCGTGATAATTTCTTACCAAGCAAGGAAGTCTCAAAATATGTATCAGGAAATAGTTACTGGTATTAGGGAAGAATATTATAATTACTTACTGAAAGAAAAAAAAGACTAGAAATGGAAGACATCTCATCATTAACATAAAAAAAGTCATAGTGGTCTTTTGCTCCATCCAAAAATGCTACAGATGATCTGAGCAGAAGAATACATTTGAGACTTATGAGACCAAATGTTTTTATCCTCAAGACTATACATTTTGTTTTGAATATGAGAGTATAATAGTGAGAGGAGAGCCAGACTCTGATCCTATCTCTTAGAGACTTACCCTCAGTAGAGTTTCTTTTCACACTTTTCTTATTGGCAGAATGAAAAGAAGGAACTAACATTTATTGAAGGCCTATATGGTACTAGTCTATTTTAGATGGTGACATTATTTAGTCACTTCAAAATCTCTTTGAGATAGACTTCCATTTTAGAAACAGACAAAAATTTGGAAATTTTGAGAGTTTTGCCAAAATTAATATGACATATTAGAAAAGCTAAGTCTCCAAATTCACAAATTCAGAGCAGAATCCACTAGCTCACATGTGTTTGCAAGTCTCCCAATTATCAGAAGTAGTCCTCACACATATCTAAAGCTTTATCCAAATCTAAACCTTGATGATCAGAGGAAGTTTTCAATCTGTTTGTTTTTTAGTTAGAGGCATTAGTTCTCTGTGCCACCTTTGAATTTCTTTGACTTTATCCTTTCTATTCCCTGGTTTTGCATATACTCTATAGCCTAACTATTGAATGGCAACATGTATTGAAGGAGGATGGGAAATGAGAGCATTTTGAGGTAATGTAGTATCAGGCAGACATGGGTTTCTTTACTGGGTCTTTTTATTTCTCATTGTGCTATCTTGGAAGGTTACCCAACCACTATGAACCCTCCTTTTTGTCTGATTTATAAAATGGAGATAATGACCTTTCATAAGATTGTTAATAAGAATTAAATTGTATATGTAAATCAGGGGGTGGAGCAAGATGGCAGAGGAGTAGGAGACCTGGATTTCATCTGGTCTCAGGAATTCAGCTGGATAGGGATCAAACCATTCTGAACACCTACAAACTCAACAGGAGATTGAAGAAAAGAATAGCAAAAACTCTCTGAACAGAAAAGTGACCACTTTCTGGAAGGAGGATGTGCGGAGAAGTGAATCCGAGGTGATATTCGGGAGGATAGATGGCTGGAGAAGGGACCTCCATTGGCAGCTTCTGGCAAGTGATAGAGCACAAAATCGGAACTTTTAGAAGTCTGCTCCACTGAGGGACGTCACTCCAGTGGCTAAGCGGGGGGTGGAACCCTCGTGGGACAGTGTGGTCTGAGGACCCTCGGGGTCACAGAAAGTCCGGGGGTGCCTGAGTGTGGCAGAGCTCCCAGGTATTGGAGCCGGGAAGCCAGCTGCAGAGACGGAGCCGAGGTGCAGGCTCTCAGCTCGGGGTTGCCATAAACCGTGATCCGTGGCACAGTCGGGCCACTGTTCTTCCAGCAGGGACCCAACAGGCAGCAGATCTGGGGAGACTCCCCTTCCTCCCCTGGGAGGAATGGCACAGGAGTGCACCACAGGGATCTGCTGGGTTTGGAGACTCCACACCAAGTCGGGTGCCAGAGATAGAAACGCTCGATCACAGGCCAGGTGAGCACGGAGTGCAGCCGGAGACTGGGGAGATGGGAGTGACTGACTGCTTTTCTCTGGGGGCTCACTGAGGAGCGGGGCCCAAGTTCTCAGCTCCTCTGGGGCGGAGATTGGGAGGCCACCATTTTCACTCTCATCCTCCAAAGCTGTACCAAAAGCTTGCAGGGAACAAAAGCTCCCGAGAGCAAACCTGAGCAGATTACTTAGCCTGGACTGGGCAAGGGCAGGGCAATTCCGCCTCTGGCAAAGACATTTGGGAACCACGGCAAGAGGCCCCTCCCCCAGAAGATCAGCAAGAACAGCCAGCCAAGACTGAGTTTACCAATCAGTGAGAACAGCAGAACTCCAGTGCTAGGGGAATACTGCACATAGAATCCATGGCTTTTTTTACCATGATTCTTTAGTCTTTCAAAGTTAATTTTTTTTAACTGTCTTTTTTTTTTTAATTTTCTTTGAATTTTTCTTTTTCCCTTTTTCAATCTTATCAATCCCTTTTTTAAAAAAACATTTTTATTTTTTATTTTTAGAGTCATATTCTATCCCTTCAGAGTAGTTACTCTTATTTTTGGCATATATATATAAGTTGTTCTCTCTTTAAAATTTTGAGATACACTTTCTTCTAACAGATCAAAATATACCCTAAATCTCTAGTGTATGGCTTTGTTCTAGTCTCCTGCCTGATCACATTCTCTCCCTTTTTTTTTTTAATCCTCTTCTTTCTTTTTTCAAACAACTTCTTATCTTATCAATTCCTTTTATAACATTTTTTATAATTTTCATCTTTACAGTCATATTCCATCCCTTCATCGTATCAACCCTTAATTTTGTACATATATGAGTTTTTCTTTCTTTAAAATTTTGGGAGGCACTTTCTTCTAACAGACCAAAATACACCCAAAATCTAGTGTGTGGCGCTGATCTATGCACCAGCGTGATCATATTTGATCATATTCTGTTTTTTTGTTTTCTTCTGTTTTTGTTTGTTTTTATCTTTTTCTTTTTCTTTTTTTTTTTCGTTTTCTTTTTTCTTTCTTTCCCTTT
>NW_022589705.1:45297809-45431249 GCF_004348235.1 Phoca vitulina | reverse complement strand
AAAAAAAAAAGAAAAAGAAGAAGATAAAAACAAAAACAGAACAAAACAAAACAAAACAGAATATGATCAAAATGATCAGGTTGTTGCATAGATTAGTGCCACACACTAGATTTTGGGTGTATTTTGGTCTGTTAGAAGAAAATGCCTCCCAAAATTTTAAAGAACGAAAAACTTATATCTGTACAAAAATAAGGGTTGATATGATGAAGGGATGGAATATGACTGTAAAGATGAAAATTGTAAAAAATTTTATAAAAGGAATTGATAAGAAGTTGTTTGTAAAAAGAAAGAAGAGGATTTAAAAAAAAAAAAGAAAAAAAAGGGAGAGAATGTGATCAGGCAGGGGACTAGAACAAAGCCATACACTAGAGATTTAGGGTATATTTTGATCTGTTAGAAGAAAGTGTATCTCAAAATTTTAAAGAGAGAACAACTTATATATATATGCCAAAAATAAGGGTAACTACTCTGAAGGGATAGAATATGACTCTAAAAATGAAAAATAAAAATGTTTTTTTAAAAAAGGGATTGGTTAGATGTTGGTTGAAAAAGGGAAAAAGAAAAATTCAGAAAAAAAAAAGACAGTTAAAAAAATTTAACTTTGAAAGACTAAAGAATCATGGTAAAAAAAAGCCATGGATTCTATGTGCAGTATTCCCCTAGCACTGGAATTCTGCCGTTCTCATTGATCGGTAAACTTGGTCTTGGCTGGCTGTTCTTGCTGATCTTCTGGGGGAGGGGCCTGTTGCCGTGGTTCCGAAATGTCTTTGCTGGAGGCAGAATTGCCCTGCCCTTGCTAGTCCAGGCTAAGTAATCTGCTCGGGTTTGCTCTCAGGGGCTTTTGTTCCCTGCAAGCTCTCCGCACGGCTTTGGAGGACGAGAGTGAAAATGGTGGCCTCCCAATCTCCGTCCTGGAGGAGCCAAGAACTCAGGGCCCCACTCCTCAGTGAGCCCCAGAGAAAAGCAGTCAATCACTCCCATCTCCCCAGTCTCTGGCCGCACTCTGTGCTCACCCGGCCTGTGACCGAGCGTTTCTATCTCTGGCACCCGACTCGGTGTGGAGTCTCCAAACCCAGCAGATCCCTGCAATGCGCTCCCACGCCGCTCCTCCCAGGGGAGGAAGAGGAGTCTCCCCGGATCTGCCACTTTTTGGGTCCCTGCCGGAAAACAGTGGCCCGACTGTGCCGCGGATCATGGTTTATGGCAACCCCGAGCTGAGAGCCTGCTCCTTGCCTCCGTCTCTGCAGCTGGCTTCCCTGCACCAATACCTGGGAGCTCTGCCACACTCAGTCACCCCTGGTCTTTGTGTGACCCCGAGGGTCCTGAGACCACACTGTCCCAGCAAGGGTTCCACCCCCCGCTTAGCCACTGGAGCGACGTACCCTCAGCAGAGCCGACTTCTAAAAGTTCCGATTTTGTGCTCCATGGCTCTAACACTTGCCAGAAGTGGCCGACAGAGGCCCCCTCCCCCGCCATCTATCCTCCCGAATATTGCCTCAGATTCACTTCTCCGCACGTCCTACCTTCCAGAAAGCGGTCGCTTTTCTGTTCAGGGAGTTGTTGGTATTCTTTTCTTCAATCTCCTGTTGAGTTTGTAGGTGTTCAGAATGGTTTGATCCCTATCCAGCTGAATTCCTGAGACCAGACGAAATCCAGGTCTCCTACTCCTCTGCCATCTTGCTCCCAGGTAGGTGGTTTTTAAACTGAATGTGATTATGAAAGAGAAAAGAAGGAAGAAAAAGAGAGAGGAAGAGAGGAAGAAAATATGTTTTTACAGCAGAAAACAGGAAATGTTTTAGAGACAAGCCTACAATGCTGGGAGAAAAATAATCAAAGTGGAGAAATCTTACACAGACCTAGAAATCTAAACAGAATATTTGTTTTTCTGCTATGCTCTAAGAACCTTTAAGGAATGACCCTATTTTTTTCTTATTGTACAACATTCACCATCTTCTATATCCATTGCATTTGATGTTTGAAAGTTGCTTATTTTCCTCTTAAGATTTTAGTACAGTTTCATTAAAGATGCTTTACCAACACCAAATGATGGTCTTCATAAAAGAGCTTGTTTTGTATAAACACTGATGTCATTGAGGTCAGGAACCATGTATTTTTCATCTTTTTATTTAGGACTTAGTAAGGTAGTAGACACATAATAAAGTATTTGATGAAAACTGTATAAATGATTGGATGATGTATGAACAACAAAGATCAAATTCAAAATAAAACAACAGTGTATTTAATTTAGTTGAAAATCATAAATGTAAAAAAATCATAAATGTTTACTGTGTGCCTGCCATGATTTACACACTGAATCCAACACTATAAATTTTGTAAAATTAGTAACTTTCTGGTCTTCAAAGAACATTTTTAATATCAGCCACATATTCTACCATGGTGTTTTTAAGTAATCAACATCAATTTTGCTTAATTGATATTATTATAATATTATGTATAAATTAATAAGAATGCGTGATTAACCTCACTAACTGGTTTTCTGACTTCTTGTCCAGTTTTCAGAAACTCATAGAGGAAAAAAATCTTCATATGTAAAACTTTGTTTTGTTTTGTTTTGTTTAGATTTATTTATTTATTTTGAGAGGAGGTGGGTAGAGGGAGAGGGAATCCTCAGGCAGGCTCCCCACTGAGCATGGAGACCTATGTTGGGCTCATCCCAGGACCCTGAAATTATGACCTGAGCTGAAATCAAGAGCTGGTAGCTCAGTGGACTGAGTCACCCAGTGCCCCTTATATAAAACTTTGTATCAGGACAATATAACATTCTTTCACTGATACTAGCAGAGGCTTTATAATTTTAGTTACATATGGAGCTTGAAATAATTTCATTTTAGTTTGAAAATGGTTAATTTTTTTAGGCTCTGACTGTTAAGGAACCAGATGTCAAGGTGGCTAATTAGGACAATGAGACAAATTGAAAGTAACATTCAAGACTTTATTCACTTACTGTGACAGAGCAAGCAAGAGGCAAAAAAGTAGCAATGGCTCTTTAGTATTCCATTTCTTTCCATGGATCAGCACCAGACAAGAGTCAGTTGGATTAGGACAGACAGAAGAAATCATCTTACTGTCAAGAATCCCTGAACAAAAGGTTCCTGACTTTTTATTGGCCTCTGTGTGTACATATATGTATGTACATGCATCTGTGAGGGATAGGAACAGAAATGTATTGAGTGAAAGTGGAGCAAAGTACCTTAGCCAAAGACCTCAGTAAGGAGGATTTTGAATGAAGGTGTCTAGGTTAGGAATGCAAATATGAATATGAATATGTCTGGCTGTCCCAAGGATAGGGGATTGAGTCGTTGGCTGCAAATCCTCCCAGAAAACTGCAATGCACTGGCTGGGTACCAGCTCTGATGCAGGGAGGGCAGATTTCCTCAATGAGACTCGAGAGACAAAGCTTTATTATCACCTATGGTTTGGCCAGAAAAATCACACATAGGATTTTGGCCCAGAGCCAGACACCTCACTGACTCATTATCTTCCCTCAGCTCTTCAGCACTGGAGATTTTGCTGTGCATCTACATTCGCTCCCTTCTGTTAGTGTCTCTCTGCCTAGAATTCTACAGCATGTGGCTCAAAAATGTTATTCCTTTCAATGCACTTACTATCTTTTAGACACTTGATCTCGTGGTCAATTACCTTCTGCTTCTGTTAACTTTCATTTCCACTTCTAATCAGTCATGTGCCACAAATAAAAGAATAAAGTATTATCCCCGAGTTTACTCAGTACTGTTCAAAATCAAAATACACTTGTCATTTCTTGCCTTTCTTCCTCTCATGCACAAGATATTGATACTGATATTTTAGAATATTATTCTCTTAAATTATTAAATAGTCCCTTTATGGCTAACTGGTGCTCTTTTTTTGCCAACTCAGTTACCTGAATTCTATTACTTCGATTGCTGACATCCTCTCTCGCTCTGACCCACCCCTTTCTTGGCAGTCCAGTATCAAGCCCTACATTATCCTCACATTTAGTTTTCTGTCCTCGGGTCCTGCCTCTGGGCTACAGTGTTTGCTGGAACCATCAAGCTTGGCTTACTATAAGTTTGTGCTGTCCAACCATAACTTGGATGTGGATATTTGCTTGGCAACCCTCTTGTCCATTCCTCATTGGATTTCTGACTTCAGTGGCAGACCCAGGCTTTAGCTTTCCATTACTTATCTTTTCCCACCTCTCCTTACAGCTGACAGTGTTCTCTATTTCCTTAATGAGAAGTGAGCCCCCCAACTACCTTCTTAGCACCTCTTGTATATCTTTATAACTCCCTGTAAGAGAAAAAGTGATGTCTTTCTTTTTCTTTAAAAGTAACAAAACAGTATCTGTAATAATGTACTATAGCATAACTGTAAAGAACATGGGTTTTTTAGAGAAAAAATAGGAATTCAGTTACTATATTCATGTCTAGATTAAAATCTAATATGATGGAGTAACAGGATATGTATTTATACTCAAATATGAAACAGCCCAGAAAAAGATGACAAAGAAGACAGACAAATATATGGAACAATTTTTTTGAGACACTAGAATTAGGTTACAAATGACCTATGAAAAACAAGAAACAAATATGATAAGCCCTACAATTTCCTGAGCTTAGTGCCTTGAGAGAGATTCCAAGCTACAGCTCAGAGAAGAGGAATTCAGGTAAAAACCAGCTGACTCTCTGAGTTGAGAAAATTAGTAAGGAGTTAAAAAAACTGATATAAGCTTGACAGAGTACCAGACAGCTGCATGAAGGAAAAAACCCTTGAGATTTACAGAAAATTCCTGCCAGGTACTCAGCTGTGTAGTGATCAGAGCATGCCTGTGAATAAGCAACCTGAGGCTGGAGCAAATAGGGAACACTGCCTCTGTACTCATAAAGGGCTGGGAATAGTGCTTTCTCCCACCAGCCTAAATGGAAAATTCATTTATAGAGCATTGCATAGAGTAATCATGAAGATCTTTCTTCAGTTGTGGGGAATAATTAGCCCAGTTTGAGCACTGCTCAGGACTCACCTACAGAATATAAAAGCAAGACCGAAAATAAATTATATCTTACAATAAAGCTCAAGGATATTTATAGGAGTACCAAGATACCCTGCTTTGAAAAAGGTAAAATTCACGATGTATGGCACCCCATTAAATACTATCTGGTATACAAGAAATCATGGAAACATGGCCCACAGTGAGAATAATCAGTAAATTGAAATGGAGCCAGAATAGACACAGATGTTAGAATTAGTAGACAATGACATTAAAATAATTATTATAAATATATTCCATATGTTCAAAAATTAAGTAGAAATATGGAAGATATAAAAAAGACCAAAGTCAAAAGTATGCTAAAATAAATGAAAAGAGCATCAGTGAGCTGCTAGGACAACTTCAAGAAGCCCAATATATAAAATCACAGTCCCTAAAGTGAGAGATAGGGAAGTGGGCCTGCAGATCCAAGCTCAATGAATTCCAAAAACAAGAACCATGTGGAAAAGTAAACTAAAGCCCAGCATGATCAAATTCCTCAAAACTTGCAATAAAGAGAAAATTGTAAAATCAGCCAGAGGGAAAAAAAGACACATAGTATAGAAAGAAATAAATTTAAAGATGACAGCAGAATTCTCCTTGAAAACAATGCAAGCAAGAAGGAAATAGAGCAACACTTTCAAAGTATAGAAAGAACGATACCAGTCAATCTAGAATTCTATACCTAACAGAAATACATTTAAAAAGTGATTAGACAGGGCACCTGGGTGGCTCAGTCGTTAAGCGTCTGCCTTCGGCTCAGGTCATGATCCCAGGGTCCTGGGATCGAGCCCCACATCGGGCTCCCTGCTCAGCGGGAAGCCTGCTTCTCCCTCTCCCACTCCCCCTGCTTGTGTTCCCTCTCTCGCTGTCTCTGTGAAATAAATAAAATCTAAAAAAAAAAAAAAAAAAAAGTGATTAGACAGCAAAAGCTGAAAAGAATTCATTACCAGGTGATTCACACCACAAGAAATATTAAAAGAAGTTCTTTGGGTAGAACAAAAATGATACAATAGAAATCTAGATCTCCACAAATGAACAAAGAACACTGGGAATGATAACCATGTGGGTAAATGTATAACTGTTTTCTTATTAGTCTTTTAAAAAGATATTAACCATTGAAACAAAAGTAGTAACAATGCATTGTGGGTTATATTACATATCTGTAAGTAAAATGTATGGCAATGGTAGCCTTAAGGCCAGAAAGAGAGAAACAAAATTATACTATTCTTAGATTCTTATATTATGCAGAAAGTAGTATAATACCACTTGGAGATACACTGTAAAAAGTTAAAGAATATATACCATAAACTTTAATGCAACCACTAAAATTAAAAAAAATTATAGTTAATAGGATGATAAGATAAATAAAAGGAAATAATAAAAAATGCTTAGTGGCTTCAGATGTTAAGAAAAAAAGAAAAAAGGAATAAGGAGAGGTGAGACAAATAGAAAACAAATAGCAAGATGATGAACTTAACCATATCAATAACACATTCCATATTAATGATCTAAATACCCCAGTTTGAAGATAGAGATTGTCATATTGGCTTTAAAAAAAAAAAAAAAAAGAAAAAAAGCCAGACTCAGGTATATGCTATCTATTAGAAACTCACTTAAAATTAAAATGTACCACAAATAAAGCTCCAGGCCAGATGATTTTACTGGTAAATTTTAACAAATATTTAAGGAAAAAATAATATCAATTCAACACAAACTTTTCTGGGAATTTTTAAAAAGAGGAAATACTTTCAAATTCATTGAATAAATAAGGCCAGTGCCAGTGATAGATGTTATCATTGCCATATATATATAAATATGGGGTTTATCAAATCTATCTAGAATGATTAGGAAAGCTTAAATTTTCTTCCAGTAAAAGCTTATTGAACTTATATTTGTTTTAATCGACAATACAACACTTTCAAATAATGCCTAATATCTTTCCTATTAGTACTATAAGCAATATATTTTAACCAAGAAAACATCAGCAAAGGAACAAATATTAAAATGCATTGTGAACAGAATGTCGGCTGTGAATCCATTAAATATCTATAAAATAATTCTAAAATCTTTATTTACTTATCATTTACAGAGAAGCCTTTTAAAGTTTATTGTAAAAATGGAGTAATTTTTCTTGATAAAAGTTTTGTATATCATTTCTTTAGTGCAAGTTGCTCCAATTATCATTTAGCTAATGAACTCTTCAAATTTCATTTGCATAATTGGTTCCAATTTTGACAAGGAGAATGTATCCTGCTGGGATAAAAGCATCATCGGACTCACCAATCGAGTGATGATTATTTGGTTTGAAATCAGCATGGACACACCACTGAACAGACAGGCAGAAATAGTGTCTTGTCATTCTGGGTTTCTAAAGCCCTAGCTTGCTTTCTGCTCACAGAGCCTGGGACTCAAAACTCAAGATTGACTATATTCAATGTTAAGATTACAACTAGCAATGGAGCTTTCACCTTAATGGTATCTTCAGATGAACTAAATATTTTCATAGCTCAAAATGAACTACCTCTTTTTTCAAATTTGAGGACATATTCATATGTTATTATCTATTTAGTGGTGACTCTCAAATCTCTATCTCCATAGCTCTAACTTTGCTCCTGAGCAATGTCACCATGCCTTAAATTGCTTAATAGACATCTTTCCTGGGTGTCTTGTACTATGTTAGGCTCTGTTCTAAACACTTTATATACTTTATCTCATCCTTATAACAGCCTTGTAAAGGAATATCACCTTTATTTTGAAAAGAGAAAAAACAAGATCGTAAGTACATTCCCAAGGTCACACAGCTAGTAGAGGAGGGACATGAAATTCAAATAAAATTACTCTGAGTCTAAAGCTATTTTATACTCCCTCCAGCCTTATATTACATCCTAGAACTAATCTGAGTTAAAATTGAGTTCCTAGACCAAATAATGTTAAGTTTGATATCTTACCTTAAAAAAAAATACTTGATCCTCCTATTCTCTTAATATTGGTGAATAGCACAACATCCTTTCAGTCAAAGAAATATGTCAGATTTCTTATCTGCTTTCCTTCAACCCAATAGTGGTAAACCACACCAACCAGATTGAAAAGGTTGTGTTTGAAGATTTTCCTTAAGAGGAGTGTAGCTTCATTGCTTGGGGGAATAAAGCAGTGATTATGTGAAGCAGATTACCAGGCAAAATTAATCTAAGACCGATCACTTTCTCAGACCTGAAGTGTACTTAATAATTAGTATAGACCCCTACATTACAACTATGTTGGGTCAGAATGATTATAGAGGAATGAAAAATTGATTTAGACCAATTATTCTTCTGTCCAGAGCAATTATTGATCTGTCTTGTGTATACACAACTAGATTTATCTATTTTATAAAACTCACATGTCCATGAAATATCACTGAGTTTGATTATTATGGCATGGAGTCAGATAATATTTGTTTCTTATTAACATTATTAAACCCAGTTTCCTCCTGGAATTGCTATGTGGATTAAATGTGATATGACAAGATCAGTGATAAGGATGTTTCCTATATAACACAATTAATCACATATTTCAGTAAAGCAGAGGTTCCCTAATTATTCTTTTATTGATTTAGATAAGTTAATATAAAAATTTTAACTATTATCAGATTGAAACTAGCCATTATAACAAATTGGGGGAATCTGTGAAATAAAAAATACATTTGAAAAAGAGCTGAGAACTTATTAGAAATCAGAGCACCAGTAGTCAGGGGGGTTTTGGGAATTTGACATTTATTAAATACCGATGATATGCTGGGTAGAGTGTGCAACACACTTAATATGCTTTATTACATTTATCCCACAAGGGTTTACTGAGTTCCTGCTAGGCTATACACATTATGTTCCAGGCACAATGCTGGTTAAGAAGCCTGTGATAGCAATGATGTTTTGTCCATTTTTCTCTCTTGAAAATCAACTGAACATTGAAGCTTTAAGTAACTCGTGCAGTATTATATAGCCCTGGGTTTTCAGAAATTGGACCTGAGTTAATTTGATTCCAAAGCACGTGTTCTCAAACCGTGCCCAATGTCTACTACATTCATAGAAGTTTTCCTTATCAGACAGTGAAATTAGGGTAAAGAGCATGGTTTCTAGAAGGGAAAGAAAAAAAGATTTGTGTTTAAATTCTGGTTGTATGAATCATTAACTTTGTAATCTTTGGCAAGTCCAGCCTCACAGCCCTGTTTCTTAACTAGTATAATGAGAATAAAACTCTCAACTTATCTGGCTTACAGTGATGATTATATGCAACAGTGTATGTAAAGGATGTGGTATATTATCTGGTACTAAAAGAGAAAGGTATTTGTTATATTATTTTAGATGATTTGTGCCTTCTTCATTCTTTTCTCAATATCTCACACAATGTCTTTTATGCTGTAGACACAAGAAATGCTTACAGACTAAATAATGAATAAATGAGTGAAGGGATGAATATAAGGCATCCAAAAGGCCATTCAAATAGTCAAGATATGCTCCCACATTTCAACATTCTTGCTTGTCTGTTTGTTTCTGAATGATCCCTGCTGTGAGATAATATCAATATTGCTTCACCTTGTATTTTTTTAAAGTATGCCATGCCAGGGCATATAGTAGAAGCTGAGTAAGTACAAACACATCTAAATTAGGACAAGAGAGAATGATCCATTAATCTAGAGTAAAACAGTTCTATTACTAAATCAAAATTATCAGAGATGTTTAAATGGGCTCTGATTTTAGCTAGAACAAATAATCCAAAAATTGTATGGAAGACCCCAAATAGCCAAAGCAATCTTGAAAAAGAAAAGTAAACCTAGAGGCATCACAATTCCAGACTTTAAGTTATATTACAAAGCTGTAGTGATCAAAACAGTATGGTACTAGCACAAAAATAGACATATAGATCTGTGGAACAGAACAGAAAACTCAGAAATGAACCCACAGCTGTATGGTCAATTAATCTTCAACAAAGCAGGAAAGAATATCTAATGGGAAAAAGACAATCTCTTCAACAAATGGTGTTGGGAAAACTGGATAGCAACATGCAAAAGAATGAAACTGGACTACTGTTTTACACCATACACTAAAATAAATTCAAAATGGATTAAAGACCTAAATATGAGACCTGAAACCATAAAAATCCTAGAAGAGAACACAGGCAGTAATTTCTTTGACATCAGCTGTAACAATTTTTTTCTAGATATGTCTCCTGAGACAAGGGGGAAAAAGCAAAATTAAACTATTGGGACTACATCAAAATAAAAAGCTTCTACACAGTGAAGGAAACAATCAATAAAACTAAAAGGCAGCCTACAGAATGGGAGAAGGTATTTGCAAATGACACATTTGATCAAGGGTTAGTATCCAAAATATTTTAAAAACTTATAAAACAACACCCCCAAAATGAATAATCCATATGAATAGACATGAATGGACATTTTTTCAAAGAAGACATACTGATGGCCAACAGACACATGAAAAGATGCTCAACATTACTGATCATTAGGGAAGTACAAATCAAAACTACAATGAGATATCACCTCACACCTGTCAGAATAGCTAAAATCACCATTTTTGCACTGTTGGTGGGAATGCAAAATGATGTAGCCACTCTGGAAAACAGTATGGAGATTCCTCAAAAAGTTAAAAATAGAACAACCCTACAATCCAGCAATTGCCCTAGTAGGTATTGTATATAAGATATGTATTTACATATAAAAATACTAATTCTTAGGGATACATGACCCCAATGTTTATAGCAGCATTATGTACAATAGCCAAACTATGAAAACAGCCCAAGTATCCATCAGCTGATGAATGGGTAAAGAAGATGTATTACACACACACACACACACACACACACACACACACACACACACACACAGAGTAATATTACTCAGCCATGAAAAAGAATGAAATCTTGCCATTTACAATGATATGGATGGAGCTAGTGAGTATTATGCTAAGTGAAATAAGTCAGAGAAAGATAAATACCATATGATTTCACTCATATGTGGAATTTAAGAAACAAAACAAATAATCATAGGGAAGAAAAAGAGAGAGGCCAACCAAAAAAAGACCCTTATCTATAGAGAACAAACTGACCATTACCAGAGGGGAGATGGGTGGGAGGATGGGTGAAATAGGTGATGGGATTAAGCAGTGCACTTGTGATGATCACAGGATGTTGTATGGAATTGTTAAATTATTATATTGTACACCTGAAACTAATATAACACTGCATATTAACTAAGTGGAATTAAAATAGTAACTTAAAAAACGGGCTCTGATTTTATAAAATAATCCATACAAAAACATAATTTTTTTTTTTTTTTTAGTTCTTCCAACCTGATGTATAGATTGAATGTAATCCCAAACAAAATCTTAGCAAGTATTTTGTGGATATCAACAAATTGATTCTGAAGTTTATATGAAGAGACAAATCCAGAATAGCCATGTCAGTAGTGAAGCAGAAGAACAAAGTCAGAGGATTGACACTACTTGACTTTAAAACTTATTATAAAGCTGCTGTAATCAAGTCAGTGTGGTACTGGTGAAAGAAGAGACAAATAGATCAATGGAACAGAATAGAGAGCCTAGAAATAGACCTACTTAAATATAGTCAACTGATCTTTGACAAAGGAGCAAAAGCAATAGAATGGAACAAAAATAGTCTTTTCAACAAATGGTGTTAGAACAACTGGACTTAGCATGCAAAAAAATGAACCTAGACACAGACCTTACACCTTTCAAAAAAATGAACTCAAAATGGATCACAGACCTAAATATAAACTGTTGAACTATAAAAAACCTAGAAGATAACAAAGAAGAAAACCTAAATGACCTTGGGTATGGTGATGCCTTTTTAGATCCAACACCAAAGGCATGGTGCATGAAAGAAATAATTGATAAGCTATGCTTAAAAACTTCTGTGCTGTGAAACTTAAAAACTTCTGTGCTATGAAAGACACCGTCAAGGGAATGAGAAGACAAGCCACAGACTGGGAGAAAATATTTATGTAAGACATATCCAGTATAGGACTGTTATCCAAAATATACAAAGAATTTTTTAAAAAAAGATTTTATTAATTTATTTGAGAGAGAGAGAGAATGTGAGAGAGAGCGTGAGAGGGAAGAGGGTCAGAGGGAGAAGCAGACTCCCCGCTGAGCGGGGAGCCAGATGAGGGATGCGATCCTGGGACTCCAGGATCATGACCTGAGCTGAAGGCAGTCGCTTAACCAACTGAGCCACCCAGGTGCCCCAAAATATACAAGGAATTCTTAAAATTCAAAAATAAGAAAACAAGCAACCTGATTAAAAAGTGGGCCAAACATCTTAAGAGATTCCTCACCAAAGATATACAGATGGCAAATTAGCATATGAAAAGATGTTCCACATCATGTGTCATCAGGGAAATGCAAATTAAAACAAAAAGATACCACTACAGAACCTATTGAAATGGGCAAAATCTGGAACACTGACAACACCAAATGCTAATGATGTGGAGCAACAGGAACTCTCATTGATTGCTGGTGGGCATACAAAATGGTATAGTCACTTTGGAAGACAGTTTGGCAGCTTCTTACAAAACCAAATATACTCTTACCATAGGATGCAGCAATCATACTCTATGGTATTTACCTTACCCAAAGGAGTTGAAAACTTATCTTCACACAAAAACCTACACATGGATGTTTGTAACAGCTTAATTTATAATTGCCAGAACTTAGAAGCAACCAAGATGTCCTTCCACTGGTGAATAGACAAATAATCTATGCTGCATTCAGGCAATGGAATATTATTCAGTGCTAAAAGAAATGAGCTATCAAGTCATTAAAATACATGGAGGAAACATAAATGCGTATTACTAAGTGAAAGAGTTCAATCTGAGAAGGCTACACACTATATGATTCCAACTATATGACATTCTGGAAAAGACAAAAATATGGAGATATTAAAAAGATCAGTGGTTGCCAGAGGTTGAGGGAGAGGGGAAAATGAATAGGTAGATCACAGAGGATTTTTTCAGGGCAGTAAAAAATACTCTGTATGATACCATAATAATGAAATACATGTCATTACACATTTGTCCAAACCCATAGAGTGTATAATAGCAAGAGAGAATGGAAAGATAAACTGCAGACTTTGGGATTATAATATGTCAATAAAGGTTCATCAAGTGTGACAATGTACCACTCTGGTGAGAAATGTTGACAACTGGGGGAAGCTATGCATGTTTGGGAGTGGGGTTATATAAAAAAAAAATCTCTGTACTTTCACCTCAATATTGCTGCTTTAAACTGCTAAACTAAAACTGCTTTAAGAAGCAGTGTTAATTTTTTTTTAATTAAAAGAAAACTTCCAACATATAAAGATGTTTGAAACTGTTCTTAGAATAGGTTCTCTAGCCCAGACATAAAACAGAAATTTGCACTGTAGCCAGGTCTGATAAAAAAGAAGTATTCAGATAAACACAGAATTATTTTAATACAAATAGGAATTGAAATTAAAAAATGCTATTATTTTAGGAAATGGGTATTGAAACTCTACTGACATATTTGTCAGTAGACAAAATATTTGTATATTACCTTTTCTATAAACATAAGAACAAAGATAGTGAGACTAATTTTACTTTATAGCCTGTTGAACCTGCAATGTTATTTTATAATGCTGACATATTATCACGAGTTTTTCAAAACTGAAAAAAAAGTTTAAAATATCTAACTTACGTTTTATTGATCTTTTTGCAAGTCTTGGCAAATCATGGTAGATTAGATTGTTGTGCAAAATACTCACTTCCTCCTCTCCATGACATATGTGTACTGACCTTTTATTTTGGGCTCTGTCATTTGGCTTTCTTTGGCCAATAAAATTTGGATAGAAGCAATGATATATCAGTTCTACACCTATGGTTTAAGACTAGGATTACCAGATTTAGCAAATAAAACTACAAGATGATCAGTTAAATTTGAAATTCAGATAAACTGTATTTTGGTATAAGTATGTCTCAAATATTTTATGTATGTTCCAAAAAGTTTCTCATGCTAAAAACTATTTGTTGTTTATCTGAACTTTAAATTTAACTGGATATCCTATATTTTATCTGGCAACTCTACTTAAGAGCCATTGAATGTTTTTGCTTGTCCTCTTGCCAGTGCTTTGAGAAGAATATGTCCTGGGAGCCAACTGGTTCCAGGAAATGAGGAGTTTGTAGCTCTGACTGAGAGTTAACCTACAGATTAGAGCTGCTCAGATGAAACTCATCTAGATCAACTAATTTTCTACTCACTCATTCAAACTATAGATATGTTAGCAAAAAAATGCTTATTGTTGTTTGTCACTGAAATTTTTGTGTTTGCTTGTTACATAACAATAGCAGACAGATGCACAGGTTTTCAGAAAACAGAGTAAAGAGCACATTGGCATCATTATCAAAATGCACAGAATCAGTTTTGTCAGTGGCTTTTTCTATGTTGACCAAAGCTGTCATGTAGATATACTTGATAGTAGATATTTTACTTCTAATTTATACTCAGATAAAATTTGTTCATTCAGTAACACAGAACAGTGTACCATCTCTGTGACAATTACAAATTATCACTGATTGATTACTGCACCTGAATCTTTTTCCCAGATCATACCTTCCTCCTGTTTTTATCCATTTTCTATCATACATAGACCAACTGTTCACACTGAAAAGTCTTGTTCATTTATCACTTTATTCAGTGAATATTCACTTAGTGCCTTGTTAGTTATTTGTTACTGCCTAACAAATTATTTGAAAATTTAGTGGCTTAAAACAACATTTATCATCTCACAATTTCTGTGGGCCAGGAATCTGTGAATGGCTTAACAGACTCCTTTGCTTTAGGATCTCTCTCATAGGCTATAATCAATGTGTTGGCTAAAGTATTTTCATCAAAAGATTCAGCTAGGGAAGGACTCTGCTTCTAAGGTTATTCACATAGTTGTTGGCAGGATTCAGTTCCTCTTGTGCTTTTGGACTGAGAGCCTCACATTCTCAGTGGCTATTGGACAGAGGCCTCCCTGAGTTCCTTGCCACATGGGCATATCCAGCATGGCAGTTTGCTTTATCAAGATCTGTAAACCAAGAAAGCAATGGAAAGAGAAAAGATTGGCAAGATGGAAATCAAAGTGTTTTATACCCTGATCACAGAAGTGCCATTATATCCCTTTTGTCATATTCTATTCATTAGAAACAAGTTGCTAGGTCAAGTCACCACCCAAGGGGAGGGTATTACACAAGTGTGTGACTACTGGGAAGTAGGGGCCATTGAGAGTTGTGGTAGGCTGAAAAATGCCCACCTGAAAGATATCCACGTCCTAATCCCTGGAACTTCTAAATGTTACCTTATATGGCAAAATAAGAGTCTTTGTGGTTGTGATTAAGTTAAGGATTTTGAGAAGGAAAGATTGTCCATCTCTGGGTGGATAACCTGGATAGACCCTAAAAGCAATACATATATCCTTATAAAAGGGAGCCAAAGAGATTTTACACACAGATAGGAAAAGGAGATATGAAGATGGAACAGAAGGGAATTAGAAGATGTTGGCCTTGAAGATTGGGGTGATGTGACCACAAGCCAAAGAATGTCAACAACCAATAAGAAGGTGAAGAGGCAAGGAATGCATTCTCCCCTCGAGCCTCCAGAGAAAATACAGCAATGCTGGCACTTTGATTTTAGCCCAGTGATACTGATTCTGGACTTCTGGCTTCCAGAGCATGAAATAATAAATTTCCTTTGTTTTAAGACACACAAAGTCATACTTAAACTAGCCTAAACAAGAAACATTTATATTAATTTACATAAATGAAACTCCCAAGTTTAGTTAGTTTCAATTACTATCCCCAGTTGGGACTCAAATAATGTCATATATCTTTCTTCATTATTACTTTTATACTTAGGCAGAATAAGAATTGTTGCCAAAATGTGATGGCAAGATGATTAAAGGTAACTCATGCCTTGCATACTATTGTGTCATAAACCTGAGCAGAAAGAATAATTCTTTCTTTTCAATATACCCCCATAAACTCCAAGAGCATTTCTCATTGGCTGTGATTGGTCATATGTCATCTATGAAACCAATCTTTGGTTTTAGAGGTATGTGATAGTCTTATTTTCCTGGCTGGTTCCTATGTCCCCCTTAGGGTGAGATTAGTTCACCAAACTCATGTATTAAGAGGAGAGGAGTGATTTCTTAACAAAAATTAGAAACTTACTGGAAAGAAGATGAATAGGTTCTGAATAGGTGAAAAACAAAAACAAATAGAAAAAAGGAATTTTATACTTTATTCAGTACCAGTGAGCACTGGAGATCAAAAAGTCAATCTTTGGGTTTCAAGGAATTTAGAGTCTCATGTTGGGTACAAAACAATAAAGACATAATTACAATGTATCTCAAGTAGCTACTTTCTCAGAAACCAAGACTAAACAATATCATAGATACAGATAATAGGTAGATAGATGATAGATAGATTTTTTTTCTTTACTTTAAGCAAGTACCTCATTGATCTTCTTGATACTCCCTATAAACATGCTGTTTTACATCTCAGGACCTTTGGGAAGTAGTATAATGTATTATTTAAAAGCATGAAATGTGGGAGGGAGATGAGCTAAATGGGTGATGGGCATTAAGGGGAGCATTTGTTGGTGATGAGCACTAGGTGTTATATGTAAGTGATGAATCACTAAATTCTACTCCTGAAACCAGTATTACACCAAATGTTAACTAACTTGAGTTTAAATAAAACTTGAAACAAACAAATAAAAGCATGGGTTATGGTATCATACTATCTAGGTTTAAACAATGGCACTGTTACAATTTGTTAGTTCTCAGATCTTTGTTAAATTGCTTAACCTATCTGAGATTTAGTATCTTATTTTTACAATTGAAATCAGATTACCTAGGGCGCCTGGGTGGCTCAGTCGTTAAGCGTCTGCCTTCGGCTCAGGTCATGATCCCAGGGTTCTGGGATCGAGTCCCACATCGGGCTCCCTGCTTGGCAGGAAGCCTGCTTCTCCCTCTCCCACTCCCACTCCCCCTGCTTGTGTTCCTGCTCTCGCTATCTTTCTCTGTCAAATAAATAAATAAAATCTTAAAAAAAAAAAAAAAAGAAATCAGATTACCTAGTGTGTAAGATTTTTTCTTTTCTTTTTTTTTAAGATTATTTATTTATTTATTTATTTATTTATTTATTTATTTATTAGAGAGAGAGAGAGAGCATGAGAGGGGGGAAGGTCAGAGGGAGAAGCAGACTCCCCGCCAAGCAGGGAGCCTGATGTGGGACTTGATCCCGGGACTCCAGGATCATGACCTGAGCCGAAGGCTCAACCATCTGAGCCACCCAGGTGCCCTAAGATTTTTTCTAAATCAGGATTTAATGAGCTAGCTCATTCTGAAAATTTTAGTATAATGTCCAGCAATTGCTCCATGAATATTATCTATCATTATCGCTCAGATTTGTGGGGCCTAGAATATTTTTCCTCTGTTTCCCCCACCCCCTGCCAGTGAACTCCTTTATCTTAAAGGAGTAGATTAACTCTGCTCTTCTTTGAAGTCTTGTCTCACAACTTTTCTTACACATTATCTATAGCAATCCATGGTAACATATTCCCTTGGTCTTACCTCTATTATCACACTCACCACATAATCTTGTGAACATATGTTTTGCATTTTTTTCTCTTGCTAGATGTTCAGAGTTCTGCTTGATATATAGTGGATCCTCATAGGTGTTTATTGAAAATTTCATGAAATCTCATCTTAAGGAAAGGCCTTGTGAGTAAAGCTTTTGCTCACATTGAAAATACCTGAAAATCAGTACATCTTTATTCTCTTTTGACTGTACCAGAAGTTCACATAATGTTCTCCACAATCTAATTAATGCATATATTTCTGTAATCTAATATATGACAGAGCATTGTCAGTATGTCAGACTATTAGTAAGAAATATTATTTGTAAAGTACATGAAGTGTTTTATTATATGATTAAAGTTGTTATTTTCACTCTTGTTCAATGACATAATTCTTCTCAAGAGATATCTTTGCCTTTGAAGAAAACATCAAGCCACTTGAATATTTACCCTCATGATCTATGTTTAATTATTCTTTGTAAATAAGATTGGTAGCTAAATTGGTAAGAGCGTATGAGAGAGAGAGGGAGAGAGAGAGAATGAGAATGAATGAGAATCTGAAAAGAAAAGTCCTGGACTTGCCTCATATTTTGTTCTTTCCAGAGATTTGTTTGAAAGGTCACATCCAGGGTTACTCAGTCTGTGGCTTGACCCAACAATACATAGTATCTCATTTGGATTCACTCCTAGTGGGGATAGTGAAACAGTATTTGTGGAATTAAACTGAACTGAAATAAAAATCCTCCTATAACTATTTTATCTAGAGCTCAAACTTTTTCTCAGATCTAAGAGGTCTAAGTTTGAAAAGCCTAATAAATAGTAACAGTTGTATTTCCAAATGCCTTCTCTATCTTCCCCTTCCGTGCCCACCTTTCAACTGCTCTTATAAACACTTGTTTAACTTTATTAATAATCTCCCAAGTAGCAGTATCAGCAAATGGGTCCAACTCACAGATGGAAAGTTAGAACTTGGGCCAGACAGCTAACATATTCATCCACGGCTTTCCAGAGTTAGTCAAGTGTGTCCAGCTGGTTTAGCATAATAGGAAGCTTATTAATACAACATAGCATTATAATCACTGAACTGAGACTAAATTTTCTTTCAACAGAAAGAATATTTAGCAGAACAATTTTCATCGCAGTAAGCAAAATGTATATCTGCTTCTTATATCCTATTTCCCTTGAAGACCTTTCAATCAATAGCAAGAAATAGGTACAAAGGGTTGATTATTAAGGCACTTGTAAATAGACAATGTACAATGTTCCAAACTAAATTTTTTGCAAGTGACTTGAATTCCGAGATGCCACAGGTACGAAGTCTAGAATTCAGTATTCACAAGTGGCAACAACAACAACAACAAAAAAAACAAAACAAAAACTGATTTAAATAATGGCTAACCAACTTGCCACATATTTTACAGTGAATATCTTAGTATTATTGTCTAAATATGAAAAGAACTCTCCTTCACATTGTCCCTACCAGCAGACATGCTCAGTGGAGAAGTGAGACAATTCTAAAGCTAAATTGAACAAGTAAGCAAAACAGTTATTCTTAAATTACCTAGAGTCCAGAATTTAATTTATGTGGTCAATTTTTTAAAATTTTCCAATTTTTAAAATTTTCCAATTCCAAGCCTTTGGCTTTCAACATTTTGAACTTCAGTAATCTTAACTTTTTGAAGAATTCATTTAAAGTATGAAAACCTAGAAATGATCTAAGGATGATGAGTTTAACAATGATTATATTATTGCTGGTGAGTGTCAATCAATCTGTAAGAAGGGTGGCATATTGGAAAGAGCACAGTCTTTCTTTTTTTTTTAAAATTTTTTTATTGTTATGTTAATCCCCATACATTACATCATTAGTTTTAGATGTAGTGTTCCATGATTCATTGTTTGTGCATAACACCCAGTGCTCCATGCAGAACGTGCCCTCCTCAATACCCATCACCAGGCTAACCCATCCTCCCACTCCTCTCCCCTCTAGAACCCTCAGTTTGTTTTTCAGAGTCCATCGTCTCTCATGGTTCGTCTCCCCCCTCCGATTTCCCCCCCTTCATTCTTCCCCTCCTGCTATCTTCTTTTTTTTTTTTTCCTTAACATATATTACATTATTTGTTTCAGAGGTACAGATCTGAGATTCAACAGTCTTGCACAATTCACAGCACTTACCAGAGCACATACCCTCCCCAGTGTCTATCACCCAGTCACCCCATCCCTCCCACCCCACCCTCCACTCCAGCAACCCTCAGTTTGTTTCCTGAGATTAAGAATTCCTCATACCAGTGAGGTCATATGATACATGGAAAAGAGCACAGTCTTGAGGGACAATAGAATATACTTAAGAGATAGTCTCTAGGGCTTGAATATCACCTTTGCCAATTACCAGCTTGGGTTATTTAAATTCTATTTTAAATTCTAGGTACAGAATAGAATAATTAGAATAGTACATGCCACTTAGAATGCTGGCATGTAATAACAATAAATTTTAGATATTATGATTACTATAATTATTTTATTAGTAATATTAATATTCAGATCCAAAAAAATGTATTTAAGTTACAGTTTGTCCCTTAACTAACTTTGCAAACTTGAGAAAGTTGTTTAGGGGCTCTGACTTTCAGTTTCCTAGCATATCATAAGAAGATCATATTGCCTACCTCATAGATATGCTGTGAGGTTTAAACAAAATATTCCTTGGCAGCTTGTACTATACTGTAAAGCACCAGTATAATTTCTGGCATAGCATTTGATAAGTGATGCATATTTTTATTATTGCCTATTCTTATATGCTAACCAATGTCCTAAAGACTGTGAGAAGTTCAAAAACTATATGTGCCAAAGCTTTCTCAACCTAATTAGAACGTCAAAACATACAGAATGAAGAAATAAACTATTAAACATTCAAACATTTCTAATAAGTCACATGTTTCAGTAAAGAAATTGGATCTTCTCAATATATGATTACTTATAGTTTTCTTAAAAAAAACATGTTATGATACTAGTATATTATAAATAATAAATACAAATAGACATTTTAGAATGAGGTAAATATTAAATATATAAAATCACTTTCACTCTCACTAAAATATTACTATTAATATATAAATACAATAAATTTTGGGTAAAGCAATGTGATTGAATATGCCTCACTGAGTTTTAGTCTTGCTTTAACATTTTGTGACATAGCAATGTAAAGGTCTAATTCTGGTTTCATTTTTTTTTTTAATTCCTGATTTTTATGACTGTCGTAGTTGGAAAAGGACTAATGAGAGACTATGGACTCTGAGAAACAAACTGAGGGTTTTAGAGGAGAGGGGTGAGGGGATGGGTTAGCCCGGTGATGGGTATTAAAGAGGGCACGTATTGAATGGAGCACTGGGTGTTATACGCAAACAATGAATCATGGAACACTACATCAAAAACTAATGATGTAATGTATGGTGATTAACATAACATAATAATAAAAAATAATAATAAAAAAAAGACAAGTCCTAATGGCAAAAAGCCACCATGAAGTATTCTATTAAAAATATCACATGAGATTTTTAAGTTTGCACACCAATGATGGAAAGTTCATATTGTTTCATCTTGTTAATGTTTTTCTTCCCTGATTCAGTTGTTCTTCTTTTTAACCTAAATATACAACGTTGTACTTTTAAATTTTTAAAAAGAAATTTCAAATTCCCTACAATGTCATTTGTGAGAATTTTAGGAAGGTTAAAAAATTATGTTGCTGAGGTTTTAGAGTCTGCAGATATGAGTGTTTTTATGGGTGATATACAGCATTTTTGGCGGCAACACCAAAGAATGGAAACAATTCTAAGCATCTGTTTTCCAAATACTCTCTCCACAGCAAGAAATTCTTTCAAAAAGCAATTATTTTCTTGCTTATTGTTGAAATATTACTTTTACCTCGAAGAGATGAATTCAAAGAGTTTATTAATTTATTTAAAGATCTGATAGGTAGCAGCAACCTAACAGTTACCTGTCATACTGGAAAAAAATCAACAAATTTGGAACATCTGTCTCCTGTAAAATAAAAACACGTAATTCATATTTAGGGTCAGCAACTCTTTTCAGTATAATGGCAAAAATTTTTACAGTCTATTCCTCCATTTTATCACATAATATTGTAAAGATTTTACTATTTTAAAATCTTTTATTTATTTGACAGAGAGAGAGAGAGAGACAGCGAGAGAGGGAACACAAGCAGGGGGAGTGGGAGAGGGAGAAGAAGGCTTCCCCCTGAGCAGGGAGCCCGATGCAGGACTCCATCCCAGGACCCTGGGATCATGACCTGAGCCAAAGGCAGATGCCTAACAATTGAGCCACCCAGGCGCCCTACTATTTTAAAATCTTTATTTTAAAAATACAGTTAACCAGGGGCACCTGGGTGGCACAGTCGGTTAGGTATCTGACTCTTGGTTTTGGCTCAGGTCATGATTTCTTGGGTTGTGAGATGAGCCCTTTGTGAGGCTCCACACTCAGCATGGAGTCTGCTTGAGATCTTCTCTCCCTCATCCTCTCCCTCTCACTTTTACTCTCTCTCTCTCTGTCTCTCTAAAATAAATAAATAAATCTTAAAAAAATACAATTAACCTATGATATCATCCCATAAAGTGCAAAATGTGATATGTTAGAATACACAAACAATCCAGTGAGGACACCATTGTCAACATTTAGGTCTTATGGAATTTTTATTCTTTTCAGGGATGATTTTCTGATATAAGTTCATGTAGAGTGACAGCTGAATAAAGCAGAGACTGAGTAAGGCAGGGTGAGGCAGAGGTGGCCCTATCCATTTACTGGATATTACAAAACTTAATTTCTTCCCCATATTTTTAAAATTTTTCTAAAGATTTGTTTATTTTTAATTTAGAGAGAGAGAGAGAGCATGCATCAATGGGAGAGAGAGAGGAAGAGAGAATCTCAAGCAGACTGCATGCTAGCACAGAGCCCAATGCAGGGCTTGATCCTACACCCCTGAGATCACGACCTGAGCTGAAACCAAGAGCCAGACACTCAACCAACTGAGCCACCCAGGCGCCTCTTCCTCATATTTTTATTAAAAACAAATATGTTCTCTAACTGTATATTCTTCTGGCACCCCAGTGGGTCATCTTGTACATTATTGGCTTTGTGGCTCCTGCTTTGGTGTCCTCTGCAAAGACTGCAAACTTTGGATATAATCTGTGTGGGAGAATCAGCAAAAACTGGAGTTGTAAAAACAACAACAACAACAAAAAATGCTAGTCCTTTGGGTTTGGATAAGGGGAAACAACAGCCTTTAGTGGACATCTCCTTTATGACAACTCTTTTGGTATATACTTTCACATTGATTCTCCTTTTTACTTATAGCATAAAAAAAGTAAATTAACAATCAGGGGTAGCTGCTAGGCACATATGATTATATAAATTTAAATCAATTAACATGAAATAAAAATTTGGGGTTTTTCAGTTTCACTAGCCACATGTCAAACCACATGGCTAGTGGCTACCATATTGGACAGCATAGATTATGGAATATTTCCATCATTTCAGAAAGTGCTAATGGATAGATCTAGTCTGTCTGGAATGAGACAGAAGCAGAGATTTTCTTTGTTGCCACTGGCACTTATCTAAAATTCTAAACAAATACTTTATTTTAGTCTATAAGACCATAAAAGGAAGAATTGTCCTTCCTCAATTAGTCAAATTAAATTAGAACTCCACACATAACAACACTAACTCATATTTATTAAGAACTTACTTTGTCCCAGACACTGTAGTGTTTCATAAGAATTATTTTATTTAATTTTCACAAGATGTCAATGAAATAAGTTCTTAAAAAGTGAAGAGGGTAATCTGAAGCCACAGGGTTGATAAATAGTAAAGCTGTGATGTGAATCTAAGCAGTCAGAAGTGGTGCCATGATTGGTGACATCACATACTCTATGGCAAGGACATAAGTGGCGGGAGCAGGCTCAGGCACATGCCTTGGGTATAAAATTTAAGGAAAAGGAATATGCCATAAAAACTCAGTAATCAAGATAGATAATATCTTAATGTACTATTTTTTTAAAAATCAAAATAATGGAAAAAATCCATGCTGAACACAGTATCAAAATTTTAAATAAAGACAGGATCACTATTACTTGTTTTTCCTTTTGCCTCAGGTGCCAGTGTGGTTCTTATGGTACTTTATTTAAAATTGTGATGTTGTGGGGCACCTGGGTGGCTCAGTTGGTAAAGCGTCTGCCTTCAGCTCGGGTTATGATCTCAGGGTCCTGGGATCGAGCCCACATTGGACGCTGTATTGGGTCAGTGGGGAGTCTGCTTCTCCTTCTCTCTCTCTCTGCCCCTCTCCCCAGCTCATGCTCTCTCTCTCTCTGTCTCTCTCTCTCTCTCAAATAAAAAAAAAATTCTTTAAAATTGTGATGTTGGAATTTTTTTTTGTATTAATTTGTAAAATAGTCCCTTCAGGGCCACCTGGGTGGCTCAGTTGTTAAGCGTCTGCCTTCTGCTCAGGTCATGATCCCAGGGTCCTGGAATGGAGCCCTGCATTGGGCTCTGCTTCTCCTTCTCCCACTCCCCCTGCTTGTGTTCCCTCTTTCGCTGTCTCTCTCTCTGTCAAATTAAAAAAAATATCTTAAAAAAAAATAAATAAAATAGTCCCTTCATAAACTCTTTGAATCACTCACTCCTTCTGACCCTTACTGGACCCATGACTGATACAACTAATTAATTAGAATCTCTGAAGGCATTAACGAGGAAGCTAAATTTCTTTAGCTTTAATAATTTCTTAGATATAGAATTGTTGGGAGCATATAGTAAACATGCAATAAAAGGTAGCAATATATTTTATTAAATGGAATTTATTTTTCTCTATCCTTGATGTTTTTCTTGAGAGATGAGGAAGTTGACATAGAATAATCAAGAGCTGATATATTGTAATGGAATTTATAATGTTACAGAAAAAGAGGGCAGCCATAGCAAGTGATTAATAATCAAAATTGATATGTTCCATAAGAGACTAGTACCTTCTAGAGTTGCATTCAACTACTAAGAAGACTACAGACCTCTCACCAGCATCTGTTCAATGTTATATCCACAGGTTTTACACCTTACAGAGCACCTTAGTTTCTAGGGGGCACTCTGGTACACAGAGGGAAGAAAAAGAAAGGCATAGGCTTATGATACAGACAGAATTAGATGCAATCTTGGGCAAGATACTTAATCTCCCTGAAATTGAGTTTCCTTATAGAAAAAGCAATGATTATCTGAGTATGTTTATATCTCATTGTGGCATAGGGTTTATGTTTTCCTAACCTACATTTTGTAAAGCTTGGTTAGTTATATAAGTTTTAGGTCTAAAACATAACTTTTGCTTGGTTATTGCTAACTATAAGACACTGTAGCTTCAACTAATGAGGATAGAATGATAATGAGAAAAAGAAAACTGAGGAGGACAATTTAATTTGAGCTTCTCTTAAGTATATTAATGCAGCCTCCATCCTAATATGTGAATAAATTGTATGAATAAAAGCATAAATAATAGGGACATATTAATTTAATACCAGTCACCCTACCTTTTGGCATACATTTGCTGAGAAATTTATAGCTACCATATAATAAACAGGATATCAAGTAATAAATTCCTACACATTTGTGGAGTCCAGCTATATTTTTTATTCGATCCTTTGTCTTTCTGATTCATCCTAATCAAATATGTTTAAGGAAATCATTAAATAATTTAAAAACTATTCTCGGGGTGCCTGGGTGGCTCAGTTGGTTAAGTGTCTGCCTTTGACTCAAGTCATGATCCCAGGATACTTGGATTGAGCTCCACGTCAGATTCCCTCCTCAGTGGGGAGTCTGCTTCTCCCTCTGCCCCTCCCGCTGTTAATTCTCTCTCTCTCTCTCAAATACATAAATAAAATCTTAAAAAAACAAAACTATTCTCAATCGTACATTATTTAGATACTTTATTTTGTTAGATATAAGCAACTTAAGTGGCATGATTATACATAAGTTGGAGTTATACATAAGGAACCACAATTTTAACTGACATATAACTGTGTTGTATGTGGTTCCATGATCAAGATTTGTTTCAGTTATATGTTGCTGTCTTTAAAAAAAATACTATAAAATTTGATGACAAAAAACATTATTTCTCATAGTTCTATGCATTGATTGGGCTAAATTGGGTGGTTTTTGTATATTGTATAAGCTATGTGAGGCCACATACACCTGAGAAGAGCTGGGGCTAAAATGACCAAAAAGGCATCTTATCCCAGACAGTGTAGTCTTTTGACATATTCTAGTCTAATGACTGTCTTCCATGAGGTAGAAAGCAGATGCCAGTCTTATTAACACTTGGGCCCAGAATGTCATTTCAGCTGCATTCCAGCAAGTCATGAGACCAGGCCAGTTTCAAGAAGAGAGGAAATAGATTCCGCCTTTGATGGCGAGAGTGGGATATATGTACAGGGGTGTAAGGAAGTGTTGATAACCACATTTGGAAGCCATCCATCTCTGTACTCTGCCACAATTCACGTCCCCAGCACCTGCAAAGACATTCACTTCTCCCCCCAAAGGCATATCCCCATTTGACTTGGAGTCAAACAACCTCCAAGTTCAGGATCCTGTCACCTAGATCAAGCATAGATGTGAAAAAGCTCCTTGGGGGGCAGTTGTTCAGATGTAGAAACTCGGGTGCAGTTTCCAGCATAAAATATATGGCATTGGCATTTTGAGTGACTAGTTAGAAGAGAGGGATATGAATGGTGAATAAGCTGTTAATGGAGGAAAAATGGGGACGTTGCTATGGAAGACTGGAGAAAGGGTAGGCCATGTTAATTAAGTTTTGGCAGAAAAATTGAGTTTGTTGCCTGAAGTTACTTGGAAGACAAAAAAGTACCTAATGAACCCTGGATCTGGCTGGGGAGATTTCTAGGCAAAATTTTGAAAATGGCTTTTTTTTAGCTACCTATGCAAAGATACTGCAAGAGACATGAGCTAAAGAAGGAACTTTTCAGTTTTCAAGCAGAATTGAGAAGAAATATTTTCAACCCAAGTCTTGCTGTGTTAGAAAATAACACTATTTCTCAATCCTAGTTTCTCAAACTGACAAAAAGTTCTCAAAGTAAGAAAGAGCTTCAGGACAAAGATCAAATTGAGGTTCTGACAATTAATGTGGCCTCGGGGTTAAGATCAAATCAGTAGTATAGCTATAATACTGCTTGTTAAAAAATCTGAAAGATTTAAGGCAGTGCCTTATAGACACTTTCAACCAGACAAAAGCCTTCAAAGAATTTTAAAGATATGGGCACCTGGGTGGCTCAGTTGTTAAGTGTCTGTTTTTGGCTCAGGTCATGATCCTAGGGTCCTGGGATCGAGTCCCACATCGGGCTCCTTGCTCAGAGGGGAGTCCGGTTCTCCCTCTCCCTCTGCCCCTGCTTTGTCCCCTCTCTCGCTGTGTCTCTCTCTGTCGAATAAATAAATAAAATCTTAAAAAAAAAAAGAATTTTAAAGATATTATCCCAGGGCATCCTGAGTCTCAACTCAAAGTAAAGAAAGACCCACTTTGAAGAGATTTTTGGTTGTGGCGTTTTTCTAATGTAGTGGATTATAATTTCATACCATGGAAACACAGTGCTTTTTAAGGTAGTTAAATTAGATTGGATGAAAAGTGACAAAGTTTAAAATGAAAAGAGACTTGTAGGCCTCTAACTTTCTATGGGCAGGATGAAAACTGAGAATGTCACTTAGCTATATAGGACATTTCTTATAGTAAAGGAAGGATGGTTTAGAAAAGAGAGGCTACAGTCTAAGGATGGAGTTGGGAGACATTGAAATCACTCCCAGGGAACAGAACTGAATCCCAATTTTTCTTGCCCAACAGTAAAGTGCTCTGAGAACTGATATCATGCCATTGTATGCTGAGTTTGTCTTTTTGGATTACAAATCTATAGATTTACAAGGTCCATACTAGAAGATCCTTATCGGGCCTTGAATGTGAGTCATAAGATACTGAACTTTTAACCTAATCCCCTAATTGGATAAAATTTCTGGTCTTTTATGAGTGTGAGAGACTTTTGCACGTAGGGTGGCTATAAATTGTTGAGGCCAGAGGGCGGGTTTTGGCAAATTGCCTGCAAATATTGCCATCAACAATTTCTCTCATTCCAGGATGTTCATGATGCTCCCACATTAAGAAGTGACGCATATTTTCCTACCTTGAACCTGGAATAGTTTTGTGATATGCTTTTAACAATAAAGTAGGCAGAAGGGAGACTCTAGGACTTCTGAGTCCAGGCAACTTATACTTTCTCTCTTTAAGACCTCTAAGCACCATGTAAGAAGTCCAACTCTTCCGCTGAAGAGATATGTAGAGGGGAGTGGAGGGGATGTGTGAGACCATCCCATGTGTTTTATCTGACCTTCCAGCTGAAAGCAACCACATGATTACCCCAGCTGACCCTACATGAACCCAAGTCAACCCCCCAAAATGATAAATAATAAATCATTTTTATTCCAAGACACTGTATTACCTTTTATTGATATACAACAAATCAACACAGAGTTAGCAGCTGGAAACAATACACATTTATTTTCTCACAATTTCCCTGGGTCAGGAGTCAGGTAATGGTCTAGTTGGGTTCTCTGCAGAGGATTTCACAATGCTGCAATGAAATTGTTGGACAAGCTTTCTTTTCATCTGAGCCTTGACTAGCCAAGTAACCACTTCCAAGCTCATTCAGGTTTTTGGCAGAATTCATTTCCTTGCAGCTCTGTATCTGGGCCTCAGCTTCTTATTGGTTGTTGAATAAAGACTTCTCTCAGGTCCTGCAGGTCACTCATGGTTCCCTGCTACATGACCTTCTCCACAGGCAGTTCACACTGTGGCTGTTTATTTCTTGCTCCAATCTGCTAAGACAGAATCTTATAATTTAACATCAAAGGTGACATCCTATCACTTTTGCCATATAATAAACCTAATCAAGAGAGTGATATCTCATTGCTTTTCCATATAGTATTGGTTAGAGGGAAGTCACAGATTCCATCTGCACTTAATGGAAAGGGATTGTATGAGTCATTTTGGTCACCTTAGAGTGGGTCTGTCAGAGCCATTATTTTAGGTGGTTTGTCAAGCAGCTATTGATAATTAAAATGCCTTCCTTTGAGCAGCAATCTTTTGAGTAAAATTTGTCATTTTTAGTCATTCAAGTAAAGAACCTAGTCAGAGAAGCCACTTCATTAAATGTTGACAAAATTAAAGAAGCATCTTCTCAATAGAAATCTTGGCCACAATACTTAAGTAGAGAGTGTTTCCCATCTGAGTCAGCAGGTGAGAAGTGCCACCTCTAGAAAATCTTTAGGTCTTTGCAAATGCTGACCTCAAGCTGAACAGTATTCTAGTAGTATTCTGCTTTCAGATTCAAGATTTAAGCAAATTCTTTTAGAAACAGGGCCATATTGGCAGAATATATCATTTTAGCTCACAAGAATGAAGTTCAGAAAAAGTTATAATAATCACATCACCTGACAACAGATGATCTTGAAAGCTGAAAGCCAAGGGTTGTAATGTGTTCCATAGCAGGAGCCTTTGAATGTTAGCTATAACTTTTGCACTAATACTTGAACCACCCTAAGTAAAGATGGGAAAGATACTGATATTCTAACCTGTAAAGATAACTCCCAGGGTATACTTCATCGAAGGGCTCTTTACAAAGAGTACCAGGATCAACATGCATCATTCAGGTTCAGATTATATAAGAGCATATTATTGCTATAAATTCTGTGGCAGATGTTGCTTCATTGCAAACAGTTACTGTAATACATATATATACTCATACTATGTGCAATAACAAATTATATAGAAGTCACTTTATGTGCCCTAGTCAAGTAACACTCAAAACAGCTCTATTGTAGTTACTATGGTAAATCATTTAAAGAAATAAATAATGAAAATGAGTCTTAGAGAGTTTATTAAAATGCTAAAGTTCACACAGTGAGGAAGTCACAGAGCCATGATTACAACTTCATTAATTTCCATCAGACTCCAAAGTGCATATGCTTTTTCCTTTATGATGAACTTTCTGTTTATTTATGTCTGTTTATTTATCCTCAAAAGTGGGTAAGGTCAAAACTTTTGGGAAGGATTTGACTTTCTTCACTGAAACCTAAGCATTCCTCTCATTGAAAACTAATAATAGAGATAGGAAATAAATTTTCCAGGGTTTTCTTCAAAGGGATATTAGATGGCAGCAATAGTGTCCTTCCATATGCATTGAATCACTGTTGTGTAGAAATACCTTTTCTTTTCTTTTTAAATCAAAAAGAAAAGTTTGAATATCTAAACTAAATAAGAAGACTTTGACCCAGTCATCATAGCTGGCTGGTTTTACTAGTTGTAGTAGTAATAAAAACTAGTGGCATTCTAAACACAGAGGACTGAAAAGAAGAATCAAATAGAGTTTGAGAAAGGTAATTCTGAGTTTATAAAAAATAAAATCAATCAGTTGAAGAAGAAATTTGCAGTGAAAGAATCAACACTTCTAGTCTAATAGATACAGTGTGAAAACGTCTTACAGCTGAGGAGAGGGGAGTTGTTACACTTCACACTGCAGAACTTCATAGAACGGCTGAACTTCAAACAGACTAGCTGTAGACAACTATGGAAACTCAGGAATTCAGTGATTCTTCTAGGGTCATCACAGAGCCTGAAATAGACAAAGGATTTTACACCCACCAGTTTGGCTCAGATACAGCTTCAAAATAGGCTTAAAAATCCACCTGACTTGCTCATTCATTCATTCATTTTTCTCATGCCTAGGTACAGTCATTCCTACTTTGTGTAGCATGTACTGAGATAAGCACTGGGATACAATGGTGAGTGAGACGCACCTGGTTTCTGCTTTCATAGAACATAGAAAGCAGAAAAGGAGGACAAGTGAACAGGCATTTGTGATACAGTGAAATCAAGTGTTGTGTTATATGAGCCCTAGGTGGAGGGGATGTTTGTCAGGGAAGGGTTCCTGGAGGAAATCACACGTGGTGAAACCTGAATAATGAGTGGTAGATGGCCAGGTTAAGAAGGTTTGGGAAGCTTATTTTAGACAAGAAAATGGCTTGGGTGAAGACTTAATAGTGAGAAAGAGCAAGGTGGATAGGAGGAACAGAATGAATTATAACCTGATGGAGACCAGAGTGTAAAGATGGAAGAGACTGAGGTGATGGGAGATTATTGGGCCAGAGCAGTTTTGTGAGTCTGTGAGCCTTGTTCGGGCAGTGGGAAGGAGTTTGCACAATGGGAAGCACTAAGGGTAAGAGAACTGGTCAGATTATTTCTAACTATTGTTTAGAAAATCAGAGTTAGCAAGACAAGATGTAGTGAGACTAGTGTGGTAGTGACTGCATTAGAGAATCAACAGATTTTGATGATTGGCTGTAGGAGCTGGGGAATCAAGAAGTCCTCTTAAATTATTGAATTGGCCAGGGTTATGGATAGTAGTTGGAAATCTAGGAGGAAGAGCAAGCCTGTGGATTAAGGAAGGCATGATGTAATGAGTTTAGTTTGGGGCAGGAAATTGTTTGTATTGTTTATGGAGAACCACTATAGTAAAAGTGCAGTATGCTTTACTGTTTCTTTTGAATTACAGTTAGCTTTTTAAACAAAAAAAAAGTTTAAATGTTTTTAAGTGTTTACTTTTTAAATGTTATCAGCATTACTATAACTTCTATTTCTACTACTACTGTTACCATGACCATAACCTGCACTTATTGAATAGCTTCAAAGTGTCAGCCTGTGTACTAATAAATTATATTATTTAAGTATTTATAACCGTCCTGCAGGGTAGGCACTATGAGAAAACAGAGGCTTAATGAGGTTATATCACTTACCTAAGGTCACACAGATAGTTTGTAGTGGAGAAAGGACTTGAATCCTGTCTTATTAAAAACCCTGTGTTCTCAACTAGTGTGTTACATCAAAACAAGAGCTAACTTTGTAGCTAGAAGAAGAATAATCCATTCAGAAAAAGAGAGAGAGATTGATAGAGTCTCTGTTAAGTTTCAAATGCCATTTCTACAGAGATAAACACAACATCAAGCCCACCTTGAAGAGCACACACCTTAGTGCAAGAGGTAGAAAAGCAAACATACTATTGCATACAGCCCGTGAAAATCGCTTTGAGGGGAATAAGTCAGTGGCACTGAGGAAACAATTTACAAGAGGCTTACATCAAAATGAAGTCAGGGAAGGCTTCTAAAAAGTTATAAAAATCACAAAGGCAATACAGAGCATAGGACCCTGAATGATTCAACAGAATTTCAGGATGACTGGATCAGCGTGATATGCGAATGTTGAGGAATACAGCTGAAGATAATCAGAAGTCAGATAATTAAAGGATTGAGTGCCAGGGTAAGGAGTTTTCAGTTTAGTCTAGAGTTAAATCATTGGAAAACTTTTGAGTAGAGGACTGAAATCATTAGTTTTCAATTTCTAGACAGATAATTCAGCAGCCAAATAGAAGACTTGTAAGGTACATGGTGTGGAGACCATGCACACAGTTTATAAACTAGGTCAGAATTTGGCCACAGAAGCAGTTAGCCCCAGTGATGCAAAACAAAATGTTCAAACAAAAAACACTTGAATGTGAATGCTTTTAAAAGGGACAAAAATTCTCCAGTTTCTTATAGTTTTCACTATTCCTGATATAGTTTTTTAAAGATTTATTTATTTATTTGAGAGAGAGAGAGAGAGCATGCAAACAGGGGGAGGGGTAGTGGAAGAGGGAGAGAGAGAATCTCAAGACTCCATGCTGAGCACGGAGCCTGATGACATGGGGCTTGTTCTCAGGACGCTGGGATCATGACCTGAGCTGGAATCATGAGTCAGGCACTTAACCAGCTGAGCCATCTAGGCACCCCAATTCCTGATATTCTTATAGCTGTCTGCTTCACTTATTTATGTTACCATCCTGATTCCTTAATGAACAACATTTATAATAGTAAGGAATGAAATGATGAAGACCTAAACTAAGAATGACTATAGGATTAATGCAAAGTAAAGGGATTACAGAGAGATTAAAGAAACAGAATATAGAAATTGAAGTCCATGGAATTGTAGACAGGGAATATAATTCATGAATCACCATGAATGGTGAGAGACAACTTTAAGGCAGATGAATCCACCCTCTGAGGCTTTGCAGCCTGGTAAGAGAGGCAGAACAAGGGTGGAAGTATGGGAAACACTAAGTTTAAAAGGTAGATTTAAGAAAGGGAGTTCATTAAGGAGACCTTGAGGGTGGCCAGTGTGCAATCTTTGCCTACCTCTGTCCTTCTCAAGCCTGAGCCATTTGACTATGAATAATGAATAAGAGAAAGAAGAAAGAAATAAAAAAAAATGGCTCCATACATAATAACAATGCTCATAGATTCATAGAGGTGTAGTCAGTTCATTCCAACCTCTACTTTTTCAAAGGTCAATAGGAAAGGCAGTAAACCCAGACTGATGCATGTTAGTACCTCCAGTAGGCTAAAAATGTGGCTCCTCTTAAATGTAATATTGTGTAGAATTATGTTCATATTTATTTAGTAGAAGTGGAGGTAATCTCATTTCATTAAATAGTTATTTAAATCACATATCTATTAAATGATTCCTGTTAAAAAATATCCAAATACTTTAGAAACACAAAGAGCAAACAATGAATCTCTCCTTGCATTCCTGTCCCCTAATAGGCCTCTGCTATTTCATAGTTTGGTGTATATTACAGATTAGAGTTTAAAATATATTTTCCCAGAATTATTTCTGTGCTTTTACATGAATATGTGCTGATCATTTCCTAAATTTGAATTCAATGCTATACACTAAATTTTCATATTGTATAGTGAAGAATTAACCCTACTCAAAAAGAAGTCTGGATAGGAGTGCCTTTGTGTGTGTGGAGGCTTTAGCCACTAGCCAGTCTAACAATGTGATTTGTGATGGGGGCTTTGGGCTACAACATATAACTTTCAGAGAAACTGATGACTAGAGGTATTAATCCAACTTCCGGGAAGGACTGGAGACTAAAAGTGAGCCATGTCAGTAAGCAGTATGTGATTGAGCCCCAATAAAAACTCTTGACAACGACTAGCTTCCCTGGTTGGCAACACTCTATACACATTGCCAACAACATGACCATATTTGTGACTTGATGGACAGAGGACACCTGGAAGCTCCATGTTTGGAATACCTACCCTTATGTGTCTCTTCTCTTCGCTGATTTTAATCTGTATCCTTTTCCTGCAACAAATAATTATGTGACTATAATAGCTTTCAATAAGTTCTGTTATTCCTTTTTGCTAATTACCAAACCTAAGGGTGGTTTTGGAAACCCCATGAACTTGCAACTGATATCAGAAGTAAAGATGGTTTTGTGTAGGAATTCTGCCCTCAAACATCATTATTTAGATAACTCTGGGTTCATATAAATGTGGATCTGCTTGATACCTGCAAGGTTAAGATATAAAAGGTTTTATTTTTTCTCTTTTCCAAAAATTTCTTCTCTGTCTTTATGAATTTTTCCTTTCTTTTTGAATTGAAGAATTAGCTTGTCAGAGTCATCTGAGAATTCAGTTAGTACCATACTTGGGATAGCATTGAATTTACAGATTAACATGAGGCTATTTACATATTTGTAATATTTAGTTCTTCCATTCTTGAATTTTGTATGTCAATTTACTTAAGTCTTCTTTTATGTCCACTAGTAAAGATTTATGTCTTTGTTTATATAGGTAGTGGATATATTAGATATATGCCTAAACATTTAATATTTTTGTTGCTAATTTAAGTAATATTTTCTCCTTGCTTTTTCTTACTGTAAATTTCTGTTATATAAGGTATTGACTTTTTCACATATTGATCTTTTTATCCAGCAATATTACTAAAGCCAATTTTTAATTTTAAGAAATTTTTAAATTAATTCTTCTGGATTTTCTTGATAGAGAAAATAGATAGAGATTTATATCATCTGATTTATGACAGTTTTGGCTTTTTCAAATATGTGTACTTTTTATTTATTTTTTGGACTTACTGCATTGTCTGGAATCTTCGGTAAGATTAAGATATTGTTTAATGACAGCAATAGTTGGTATCTATAATTTGTTCCTGAGATTATTATAATTTTAAAACTACTTCCTCTTAAGTATGTTTTGCTAGGAAGTTCTGTTATACAGATGTAACCAAATAAAAGTTTTCTTCTATTTTGAGCTTGCCAAATTTTTTTAAACAAAAATTTTTCAGATGATTTTTACATCTATCAGGTTGATAAAAATTGTTTTTCCTTAATCCACTAATGTAGCGAATTATAATATATAATTTTCGTAATGCTAAACCCTTCTTGTATTTCTTGGAAAGAAATCCTTTTTGATCAGAATATACTATTCCTTGTCCAGTTCTGTTGTTAGGACTTATGCTTACTTTGTGGAATTACCTGGGAAATTTTCCATCATTGTATATATTCTAAAAACTTAATAATGTTGGCACATATTGGTACACTGCTTCTCTTTTGAATACAATAGCTATGGAGCATTGAAATGTATTTCTTTGTCATTTACCTCTGTCTACAAAGTGTATATGTTTGTTGCCTTGCCCCCCTTCCCCCTGCCCTGCCCAGCTCTCTCTGTACATAGAGATAGAAAGATAAAGACAATTAAGACTAATTGCATGATTCTGAGAAATATAAGTCATTTTCCAAGAACTGAAATGACTTTCAGAAACGACTGATTAGTCCCTACATACATACAAAATATTCTAATAATAAATAACTCTGACAATAATTTACAAAATCTAAGATTAGTCAAAACCTGAAGTTAGTCAATATCACATCAATGTATCTCTGCTGAAGTGTAGCTCCTTATGTGCTCCTTCCAGGAACCAGGGCACAGAATTGGGAATAAAAATAGTAATAATAATAATAATAATAATAATAATAGTAATAATAATGCCATTGCTGTTACATTGACTCTGACTTCTTATTCAAGAAGGCTGTGCATTACAAATGAAATGGCTAAACAATAGCCGTGGTAGAATGTGATTTGGTGTTAATGATTTGGGGCCTTCAAGTGTCATATTCCTTGACCCCAGGGCCTATCACATACTGTACCTATATTTTAGTATCTCCTCTCTCTCACAAACACCGTCCCTTACTGTGTTTCCTAAGTAAATGGCATTCAGCAAGTTATCGGCTGAACTGGGAATCACCCTGTACTACTTCTTTTCCATCATACCCACATTTGCAATGATCTCAACTTCTGTAATTCTACCTCTTTAATCTCTTGAAAACCCCTTTATTCTGCATTAATCCTTCAGTCACTCTTGGTTTAGGTCTTTATCATTTAATTTCTTACTAACACAGAGGTTGTTAATTAAAGGACCAGATATAAGTCAGGCAGAGGTTAAAAATTACAGTACAGAAACAATCGGATCCTAAAAGTTCGCAAGGAATTGTTTGTAATATTTTATGAGCCTAATAATTTTATAGGCAGAAATATGACTACATTTCTTCTTTTTCTATGGTTATTCAATTCAGTTTTTTGAAGTATTCTTGAGTTATTTTTTTAATTATACATTATATTTCTAGGCTTCCTGTGATTACCTTTGATTTGAAGCAGATATTTAGACTGATATTTTCTCTAACAATGTCTAAAGTTAATATTTATATTCTCTCCCTGATCTTCTTCAACAAAAATGTTGGCTAAGTATAAAGTTATAGTTTCAAAGGTGTTTTCTGCTTTTTTTCTTCCTGCATAAGATTTAAGATAGTTCTCCATTCACTAGAATATAGGCAGTATGCAGAAATCTAATCAAAATCTTTCTCTTGTTCCTTTGTGAGTAATTTGATAATTTGGGGGAAGATTTTAGCATCGTTATTTTTTTTAATTCTTGGAGTTCTTAGGTAAATCAGGGTATGTCTTTGTTTTTTTCTTTTTAAATTCATGCTGTTTGTCATTCACCGGACAGTTTTAATCTTATATTTTATGTCTCTCTTTAGCTCAATGGAAAGGTCTTCTATTATTTCTTTTCATCAATTATCTCTGATTTGAAACTCCTTTTAGATGGACATTAGGTATCTTGAATTGATCTCTGTGAGTCTTAATTTGTCTGACTTGTAATTTCTTTGTCTTTTGCTTTTTATTTTTGTGATTTCTTTGACTTTATTTTATATACCATTAATTTGTCTTTTAGCCATTCCTTTTGTCTATTTCACCCTTCTTTTGTTTCTCTAATTTTACCTACTTTTTATTTTTCATTTTAGTAATTCTTTTTATAGTACAGATTCTTTATCTTTGTTGTTGCAATAGCTACTCCATTTTTTTTCTGGAGAATGTCAATTATTTTTAAATTTTTTTTTATTTCTGAATTCCCTTATCTTTTCCCAAAGTTAGTTCTTCCTTGTTATAAAGTTATGGGATGATTAATGCATGTAAAAGTTCTCTCATTTTAAACATGAAGCAAAAGTACTCACTTTTTATTAATTGACATTTATAGAGACTAGATGAAGAATGCATATATTATAATCATCAGTTCTACTGTCTGAACCAAATCCTTTAAAGTTAGAGAAAACATTTTAAAATATAATAAATACAGATTATCTTGTTTATCTAGTTCATTCTCTTTCAGTTTACTACCTTTCTCCAAAAGTGTGGTGACACTTGGTTTGCCAACTGAGGTATGGATGAAAGACTAGGTAGATTAGTAAGGCTATTAAGAAACAACTTCTTTCAGGATACATAGGTCTGCATCACCAATAGCCATCTTCTGACTGGCTGGGTGGGCTGGGAGGTTTGTATTTGTGTGGGGAATGCAACAGGTAAGCTTTACTTTAGGGTGTATTCAGGAAAATACCAACAGAAGGACTGAGGATCTTGCCCTATGCTCCCACCAATTATCAGAATAAAGAGGTGGGCCTTATCTCTGAAGTAATGTAAATCATTTCCTTTCTGTCAGGAGCCATTTTTCTTTGTTTTCCACTCTTCATTGACTCTTCCTCCCATACCTTCAGCTTATGTTGTAAACTGAGGATGACTCAAGCTTTACTTTCCTCTTCTCTTAAACCCCCATGTCCATATTGGTAGACTCATTAGTGTCCCTGATGCTTCTTGTTCAGTCTGAGCAAAGGAAGAGAAAATGTTCAGCTCTTCAAAATATATAGTCCTCTTTAGATAATTTCTTCAGGGCCTTCTCTGATTTTGTGCACTCTGAATCCTGAGAATCATTAAAATTGCTTGAACTTACATTCCTGATTTTCCTCATATTTTGGGAGCTATGCCTTTCCTTATTTTCATTTCTGGTAAATTGATTATGTCTGCAATTCACCTTTCAGGTGGTCCTCAAAATTTCTGTTCTGCTGGTGACATCCTATCTTGTTTTTCATTATATTCAACACTTATACTGTAAACGTATTTTTTCTATAATTTTTAAAAATTTGGTGCAGAAATTAGAATTGATGATTATGCTGTATCTTCATTCTTCATCTAGATTGTCAATTAAAAACTTCATGTTTAAAATAAGAGATCTTTTATATGCATTAATCATTTCACAATTTAATAACATTTGTAACTGTTTTCCATTTCATACCTTTCTGTCATTTATAGATAATGTTAGTCATTGTATTAGTGAGGGTTCTCCAGAGAAACAGAACCAATAGTATATGTGTGTTTTTATATGAAAGATAGATTCGGATGCCTTTTGTTTCTTTTTGTTGTCTGATTGCTGTGGCTAGGACTTCTAGTACTATGTTGAACAGCAGTGGTAATAGTGGACATCCCTGCATGTTCCTGACCTTAGGGGAAAAGCTCTCAGTTTTTCCCCATTAAGAATGATATTTGCTGTGGGTTTTTCATAGATGGCTTTTATGATATTGAGGTATGTACCCTCTATACCTACACTGTGAAGAGTTTTAATCAAGAAAGATACTGTACCTTGTCAAATGCTTTTTCTGTATCTATTGAGAGGATCATATGGTTCTTATCCTTTTTTTTATTTATGTAGTGTATCACATTGATTGATTTGTGGATGTTGAAGCACCCTTGAAGCCCAGGAATAGATCCCACGTGGTCATGGTAAATAATCCTTTTAACATACTGTTGGATCCTATTGACTAGTATTTTGATGAGAATTTTTGCATCCATGTTCATCAGGGATATTGGTCTGTAATTCTCCTTTTTGATGGGGTCTTTGTCTGGTTTTGGGATCAAGGTAATGTTGGCCTCATAAAGAGTTTGGAAGTTTTCCTTCCATTTCGATTTTTTGAAACAGCTTCAGAAGAATGGGTATTAATTCTTTAAATGTTTGGTAGAATTCCCCTGGGAAACCATCTGGCCCTGGGCTCTTGTTTGTTGGGAGATTTTTGATGACTGCTTCAATTTCCTTAGTGGTTATAGGTCTGTTCAGGTTTTCTATTTCTTCCTGGTTCAGTTTTGGTAGTTGATACATCTCTAGGAATGCATCCATTTCTTCCAGATTGTCTAATTTGTTGCTCATAATATGTTCTTATAATTGTTCATATTTCTTTGGTGTTGGTTGTGATCTCTCCTCTTTCATTCATGATTTTATTTATTTAGGTCATTTCTCTTTTCTTTTTGATAAGTCTGGCCAGGGGTTTATCAATCTTATTAATTCTTTCATTGATCTCTTCTACTTTTCTTTTGGTTTCTGTTTCATTGATTTCTGCTCTGATCTTTATTATTTGCCTTCTCCTGCTGGGTTTAGGCTTTATTTGCTGTTCTTTCTCCATCTTCCTTAGGTGTAGGGTTAGGTTGTGTATTTGAGACCTTTCTTGTTTCTTGAGAAAGGCTTGTATTGCTATATACTTTCCTCTTAGGACCACCTTTGCTGCATCCCAAAGATTTTGAACAGTTGTGTTTTCATTTTCATTTGTTTCCATGAATTTTTTTTAATTCTTCTTTAATTTCCTGGCTGACCCATTCATTCTTTAGTAGGATGCTTTTTAGCCTCCATGTATTTGAGTTCTTTCCGACTTTCCTCTTGTGATTGAGTTCTAGTTTCAAAGCATTGTGGTCTGAAAATATACAGGGAATGATCCTAGTCTTTTGGTACTGGTTGAGACCTGATTTGTGACCCAGGATGTGACCTATTCTGGAGAATGTCCCATGTGCACTGGAGAAGAATGTGTATTCTGTTGCTTTGGGATGGAATGTTTTGAATATATCTGTGAGGTCCATCTGATCCAGTGTGTCATTCAAAGCCCTTATTTCCTTATTGATCTTTTGCTTAGATGATCTTTCCATTTCCGTGAGGGGGGAGTGTTAAAGTCCCCTACTATTATTGGATTGTCAATGTGTTTTTATCTGATCTGATACCCTGTGTCTTTTGACATGGGCATTTAGCCCATTTACATTCAGGGTAACTATCGAAAGATATGAATTTAGTGCCATTGTATTGCCTGTAAGGTGACTGTTACTGTATATTGTCTGTGTTCCTTTCTAGTCTATGTTACTTTTGGGCTCTCTCTTTGCTTAGAGGACCCCTTTCAATATTTCTTGTAGGGCTTGTTTGGTGATCACAAATTATTTTAGTTTCTATTTGCTCTAGAAGCTTTTTATCACTCCTTTTATTTGAACGAGAGCCTATCTGGATAAAGTATTCTTGGCTGCATATTTTTCTCATTTAGTGCCTTGAATATATCATGCCAGTCCTTTCTGGCCTGCCAGGTCTCCATGGATAGGTCTGCTGCCAATCTAATGTTTCTACCCTTGTAGGTTACAGACCTCTTGTCCTGAGCTGCTTTCAGGCTTTTCTCTTTGTCTCTGGAGTTAGAGATAGAAATAGATAGAGATAGAGATAGATAGATAGAGAGAGAGACACACATACACACAGAGTGAGAGAGAGAGACAGAGACAGAGATTTATGTTAAGGAATTGACTCATACAATTGTAGGGGTTGACAAGTCTAAAATCTGCAGGGCAGGCTAGCAGACTGGAGACCCAGGGAAGAATTAATTTTGCAACTCAAGTCCAAAGGCAGTCTAGAAGTAGAATTCTCTTCTTCTTGGGAGAACCTCAGCCTTTTTCTCTTAAGACCTTTGATTCGATGAGGCTCACCCACATTATGGAGGATAATCTGCTCTACTCAAAGTCTACTAATTTAAATGTCAATCTCATCTAAAAAAATACCTTCAGAGAAACCTCCAGACTGGTGTTTGACATAATTTCTGAGTACTGTGGTCTAGTCAGGTTTACACATATAATTAATCATCGCTGTCATATATATTCACTAACATATAAATTATGCTTACATGTGTATCATTACAAAGCCTTGTTCAAAAAAATATATATATAAGTATATATATATATTAAGGATTTTATTTATTTATTTATTTATTTATTTATTTATTTATTTGAGAGAGAGAGAAAGAGAGCATGAGCAAGCAGGGGAGGGGCAGAGGGAGAGAGAGAGAGAGAATCTCCAGCATACTCCCCACTGAGCACAGAGCCCCACCCTGGACTTGATCTCGTGACCCTGAGATCACAACCTGTGCCAAAACCAAGAGTTGGACACTTAACCAACTAAGCCACCCAGACACCCCTCAAAATATATTTTTAAAGTTCACAAATACTTGTATTTAAAATTAGCTCTTTTTTTAAAAAATAAAATTAGCTTTTTAAAAAAGATCATTAATTCTTAGCAGAGAGTCCCATGTCACCCATTAGTCAGTTTCAGAATTTCAACTGATTATAATGATTGAGTTTAAGCAATCCTTGATGGACCAGTCTCAAGATTGATGTAAAATTCCCAACAGAGGTAATTAGTACTGTAGAGGAGGTTGCTGCTGTTTATTGTTTCTGCTTTTAAATTTTTTTTTAATGTTTATTTATTTTTTATTTTTTAAAATATTTTATTTATTTATTTGACAGAGAGAGACATAGCCAGAGAGGGAACACAAGCTGCGGGAGTGGGAGAGGGAGAAGCAGGCTTCCCGCTGAGCAGGGAGCCCGATGTAAGGCTAGATCCAAGGACCCTGGGATCATGACCTGAGCCGAAGGCAGACGCTTAATGACTGAGCCACCCAGGCGCCCCTGAAATTTCTATTCAAACAAAGTTATCCTTGGGGAATGAGTTAGATCAGATTTTTGTCCCAACGCTTTTATACCCTCCTTAAAATATAACTTTGTGTCCAAAAACTGCCATGTGACTTTCAAGAAGGTAGGTCAAGAATATATGTCCTCATTGACATTGAGTTTGGCTCTGTGCCTTGTTTTGAGTAATAAAATGTGCACAGATAGCAAATAGAAGCTATATAGTTGCATGGCTTGGTTTATACTCTTATGCTTCTATATTTTGACATAAGGAAAGAATTCACTGTCTCAGACTGAGAAACATATGGAATAGATCTAATCTGGGCATATAGTTAGAAGTAGAGCCATAACAACTGTCCCACAGATCTATGAGTAAGGATATATATTTCCTAAGCCACTGAAGTTCTGGGGTGTTTCTTTTTTCTTTTTTTTTTAAGATTTTACTTATTTATGAGACAGAGAGAGATAAATCACAAGTTGGGGGGCAGAGGGGGAGGGAGAAGTATACTCTCCACTGAGCAGGGAGCCTGACATGGGGCTTGATCCCAGGACCCTGGGATCATGACCTAAGCTGAAGGCAGATGCTTAACTGACTGAGCCACCCAGGCGCCCCTGGGGTTGGTTCTTATACAATTATTTTACAGTGAGAACTGACTAATAGTGTAGGAAAAGGACCAATTTACATGCTGCTGTTACTTGACTGAATTGTTATCATGTTTTATCCATTCATCCCACAAATATTTACTGAATGACTACTACATGCCTGGGATTACTCTAGGCAGCATTAGTCCTTTTCAAATGCCAATGATATTTCCTTTTTCTTATATAGGACACAGAAAACCTGCCTTGCTGGCTTTCTATTTAATTTGGATCCCGATGGAATGGCTACTGAATAGAATAAACCTTTGTATTATTTTTACAAAATAATCAGCATTAGTCACTATGTAGCCTGAAGGAAGAAAGTCAGACACAGAATATGATACCTTCTGATTAACAGAGTAACAATAGAATTTTAAGCATGTTATTTACAAATGAAGTTATAGATGGTGGGTTGAACACTGAGTAAAAGCAGGTCAGTATAGACTGCAGTAACAAATGACTCTAAGATCATAGTGGTCTGCAGCAGCAAAGATTTATTGATTACTAATCCTATGTGTTGATCATCAGATGGCTCTTCTTTATGTTGTCTTCTCTCTGGGACTCTGGAATACCCAATGTATAAAACATTGTTGAACTCATAACAAAGAGGAAGTATGTTCTAGCTCTTAAAATTTCTGCTTGAAATAGAATTCAGTCATTTCTATTTTCATTAAATTACCTGATTCTGTCATCAATGGGTCATGAAATTATAATCTTCCTCCAGGGAGGGGCAGCAAACAATTGTGAATCATTAGGTAGTTTTTACATGCCAATATCTAGAATGTATAGCTTCAGAATTATTTATATTTTATAGGAGAGGACTTTAAACTTGTGAAGTTCATAGCCTTAAGGGAAATTTTTCAAAAATAGCCAAGGCATTTTATGATGAGGAGATACAACACAGGTATAAATCAGACACAAATCTTACTCTAACAAGAAATAGAATGTGTATTTGTAATAACTCTGGGTCAAATACCTTGCAAACATTCAAAGATTTTATCTTTATCAATGAGCAGTAAATGACTTTAGAGTTCAGAATTTTGCTTCCTATAATGTACCTGAGTCCATAATGTTTTATCCTCCCCCAATTTTTTTATTAACATTTGCTAATATGATCCCTTAGAGTCTCTGGTGTCAGCATTATTTTTATTAGATAGGACTGGATTAAAGAATATAAAGCTTATAGGTTTTCTATTTTGGCATTAAAGATTATAGGACTTATATTTTTCTTTCTTCTCAATAAAACAACTAGCAAAATTTCTGGCATAAAGTAGGACTAAGAAAATCCTCGTTCTCTTCCTACAAATATACTTCTAGTTGCCTTTAAGGATCATTTAACCTTTATAAGACCTAAAAATAATGCTTTACCATATATAAAGCTCTTTTCAAAAATTCAATTAATTCTCATTACAATCCTATGAAATATGTATTACTACATTTCCTTCTTTATGGATGAATATATTGAGACTACAGGAAGTTAAATTAGCTTTTGAAAATATCAAATACCTTAGCAAGTATTTGCTAAAGGGACCTTTGTTCAACATCCTATACTTTTCCCAGCATACTTGTTATAATGTCCATAATTTACTTTAAAACACTTCAGTATAGTTAATGTGATAGCATGTGTGGACCAGTTACTTAAATTTTAGCTCTAGGGGTGATTAGAGGCACCATGCTAACAGGACTTTAGAGTCTAGAGGCGGTTAGCTAGCATTATGATAAAGGACTGCATTCCAACGATAGCAGACGTCGACCAAGAAAAAATTCACTGAAAATCAAAGAAAACAGGCATTTACTTAGGCAATTAGAATTGCAAATTGGGTGGGGTGCCTGGGTGGCTCAGTCAGTTGAGGTCCGACTCTTTCTTTTGGCTCAGGTCACAATCTCATGGGTTGTGGGATGGAACCCCACATTGGGCTCTGCAATCAGTGGGGAGTGTGCTTGAAGATTCTCTCCCTCTGCTCTCCAACCCCCTACCTCCCACCCCCAACTTGTGCACACATGCATTTTCTCTGTCTCAAATAAATAAATAAATAAATAAATAAATAAATAAATAAAGAATTGCAATTTGGGAGACACAGATTCAGGTAGAAACTTTGTGTTCTGAGGAAGATGAAGAGGGGTCAGAGTTATAAAGGCAAAAGGCCACAAGTACAGTTCTTATTTAGGTCCTGTGTGCAAAACAGGGGTTGAAATTAGGTTAACTAGGATTGGCTGGGTCAATATGCAAATGAGGGACTGAAGCTTGTTAAACTGGACTGGCTGTTTTAGAGAGAAGAATGGGAATGATCTAGTTGCCATGATGAAGAGGAAGTTAAGTCCAGTCTAGGGGCTTATGGCTGGCTTAAAAGTTCAAAAAGTTCATGGTTCCTCCAATGAGGATATGCATAAATTTGTCCTCCCTTCTGGCCTTCTGGCCCTATTTTAAAAGAGACTCTCTTAGCTAGGCTAGCTTGTTTGATGGTGAAGTCTTCTTTTCCACAGAAAAATACATCCTTCTGCTATTAATACCTAATCAACAACTGATATTTTATAAAGTGGACAATAGGTGTTAAAATGAGATTTTATTGTGAAATTAATGTTATTAATTATCATCATTTATTTTTAAAAGGAACCTTATTTGAAAAATTGAAAATATTCAAGATATGTGGGTTGACTAAACTATCCTTGCTTTGTACTCTGCACTTCTCTGAGCTTCTGTGTTCTTGATTCCCTAATTGGTCCAGTGTCCATTTACTGGTTTGGGGAGTATGTCTGGATTGCATGATGCCAATTAGATGGATTCCTTGTCTCAGGAATTTTGCCATGTCCTCATCAAAACCACTTTAAATGATTGAAACACCTAAAGGACATAGAGCTGAGGATTCTTCAAGTATAGAAAACAGGTTGTATGAACTCATTCTGTACCAGCTTTCCTAATAAATAGTAATCTAATAAATGTCCCTGTAGGGGATAAAATTGAGGAATAATCTCTGACTTGCTTTCTTTATAACCTGACAACTAGGTTGTGGAAAGTAACAAACACCAGCCACCTCTGAATTTACCAGCAGCTACTTTTATCTATGACCAAATTGGTTTAGGTCAGTTCTCAATCACATTGCGTATCTTCTCATGAACACCATTCAGCATTCCTTCTTGAATGGTGATCTTTGTAACCTGAGATCATGTCCTAATGCTGAGGACAGTGACTTAGTGACTGGAACATGATATTCTCAGGGCCTTGAAATGCTTTGGATATGTATCTGAGCTCTTCAAATAGTTGCGTAAGTTAGAAATCAACTCCTTAAGAATGTTTCTTCAGGTGCTCTGGAGCCCCCTGATTCTTTCTATACAGCTATGTAGAATGAGAGATTCTACTGCAATTTTAAAAATGAATGCTCTTTTTATGCAGCAAGCACTCAGAGAAAATATTGATACTTGGTAATAAAAAAGTGCTTAGCAATTATACAAAGCCCATCTTTAGACAGCTTTACAAATATCATCTAATTAAATTTTACTAAAGACAATTAATTTATAACATAAACATATGGTGGAAATAAGAAAAACAAGGGCTAGACATAGAAAATAACACTCAAATTGAATGTAAATTGATTGAAATTATTTTTCCTCCTTATAGGATACATGAGCCCACTCTCTTCAATATTTTTTTATTATTGTTTCAGGAAAGCTGCATAATTTATTCTGAATATCACACTTTTACCAGGTCTTTGAGATTGCCTTTAATTATCATAGCCTTCATCTCAAGGGAAAAGAATTCTTTAACTGTTATAGTAAAATCCAATTTTGAATAAAAAAAATTAAGTTGCATTGTTATTGAAATCAGGCATAAAAATTAATTTTCCTGGGTGCCTGGGTGGCTCAGTTGGTTGGGTGACTGCCTTCGGCTCAGGTCATGATCCTGGAGTCCCGGGATCGAGTCCCACATTGGGCTCCCTGCTCAGCGGGGAGTCTGCTTCTCCCTCTGGCCCTCACCCCACTTGTGTGCTTGCTCTCTCTCATTCTCTCTCTCTCAAATAAATAAAATCTTAAAAAAAAAAAAAGTAATTTTCCTTTGGTTTTCCACCTTAGGTACTTTGATGATTCGATTACCAATTTTTGTCTTTCTTGTTCTACTTTCCAAACTGGAACTATTATTTTGAGGATGAGCCTTTGTTGATAGTACAAAATAGTCAGTCAATTTTGCAGCCCCCAACAGTTTTTAAAATTTTTATACAGCTTTGTTTGTTTGAAATCAAGTCTGTAAGAAGGGACTTAGAAACTGATTTGGTCTTGTACACTTAATTGCTATTTCTGCATCAGAAAGTCCTCAGAATTGGGGGTGCCTGGGTGGTTCAGTTGGTTGAGGCTTCGAGTCTTGGTTTTGGCTCAGTTCGTGATCTCAGGGTAATGAGATTGAGCCCCATTTGGGCTCTGTGCTCAGCACAGAGTCTGCTTGAGATTCTCTCCCTCTCCCTCTGCTGCCCCTCCCCCTGCTTCCGGACTCAATCACGTACTCTCGCTCAATCATGTACTCGCACTCTCTCCCACATAAAAGAAATAAATAAAATCTTAAAAAAAAAAAGTCCCTGGAATTATATGGAAGGGAGTAGGTGGCACTATCATATTTTTGACATTTTATGATGTATTAAAAGAAAATTTTAATTGTTTTTCCCTTTTTCAAGACTTTATGACTTCCTAAAATTATTATCCTTTTTAAAAACCTATTGGAGCTGACTTGCCCATGTATATTAGAAGAGGCAAACTTACCACTGATACCTCATCACCTATAGGACAAAACTCAAACTCCTTAGCATGATATAGAAGACTTCTATGACCTTCATTTACTGATTTTTATTACTTTTCAGCTTAATCTCTTAATACTGTACCCCTTGGATCTAGAACTCTAGTTATACAAGGAATTTTTATGCTATTTCATATCTTGATTCTTTTGTAGTTTCCTCTTCTGCCTAAGGTAAATTTTCTTATACTTAACAAATTCCTGATCTTTTAAGGTGATTTTGAGTGTCTACTTTAAATTACCTCCCCTGAGAGATTTCTGTGAAACCTCCCAGGTGGAGTTCCTGATGCTCTCCTCTGGGTCCCCTATCATCTTGAATAAACTTCCATTATACTATTATTTGTCTGGATTACCTATCTGATTTCTCTACTTGTCATTGAGCTCTTTGACAACAAAGGCTACCTTTTATTTATTTATTTATTTTTGCCTCCCTCATTATTTCTAACACCTGTTATAGGTCTTTAGAGGAAAAGAAGGATTTGGCTTTTCTCCCAATTCCAAGGATGCTCTCTTCATTGTCCTGAGTCCTTTCTCATTAATCTTGAAGGAAGAGTATCATTAATCTGATTGGTCAGATACAGCTTAATGACTGGCCTCATTAGCTGTTGGGCATGGTCATGTATGTTCTCTTTTCTGCTTCTTTCTATCATGTAGCTGGAATAGAAAGTGAGTCAGAGCTCTTCCTTTCAAGATAAGCTTGTTTACTTCTCTTTCTGGTCATCCTTTCCACAGTGTCAGTTAAATAGAGGACAGTGAAATGTGGCTTTCTGGGTAGAGATAAGGGTATTAAACTTACAGTTTAGAAGGGTCTGGAAGAGCTCATTTTGTTGACCATTCAGAGTACCATCAGTCCCGGCTATCTTCTGCACACTGCCAGCTCACAGGGCTAGAAAATGTTTTGCCTCCCATAATATATGGGCCTATCACTAGTTAGGGAATTCAGAGGCCAAAATTTGTCTCTAGTAAGCTGACAAAGAAAAACCATAACATATTAAAGGGGATCGTATATCTTCAGAGAGAGGACAAACAAAAGATCAGATGGCTGACAAAATATAGCTGCTGGAGAAGAAAAATATCAACTTGAATAGAAAAGTAGTATGAGCACTTAGCATTCAAAATTAAACAGAGCAATAACTTTTTGGAAATAAAAATTTCACCAATAAAACATGATTTCCAACTAAACAATTTGATAAGTAAACTGAAAAAAGTGTGGCCATTGTTGAGACCTGAATTAGTATCCTAGAAGATCAAATAGAAGAAATAAAGAAAAGCTCAGAGCAATATTGTAAAATGGAGATATTGATGGAGAAGAGATTCTGAGGATATCCAGCATTCAATATGCTAATAATAGAATTTCCAGAAAGACAGAAAGGAACAGATGTAGGGGTTACATTAATTTAACCACTATTCAACACAAATACCTGTAGGCTAAAGAAAGACCAGATTTTATCATTTTAAAGGATGCACTGAGTTCCTGTTATGAGTGATAAAAAGGGACATGTACCTGAGGATAAAAATTTCTAAATTTAATGATAAAGAGAAACATCTCTTAAAGTTTCAGACAGAAAAATCAAAATGCCTACAAAAGTCAAATAAGCAAGAAGATGGTGGAATAGGACATTTAAATGAGTGAGATCTAAAAATTAAAACCCCAGAAACCTTTATCTGGCCAAGGTATTAAGTAAAAGCAAGATAGGTAGATAGATAGATAAATGATAGATATAGATAGATGATAGATAGATACAGATACTCAAGAATGCAGAATGCGTATCCCCTTATGTAGGGTGATATATAATTCATCATTCCAACTGAGAGTGAAAGATGACACTATTACTAATTATTCCACAACAACAGGTATAAACTAGGACTTGCTAGGAAAACTGGACTGGCATATAGTATTATCATCCTAAAAATCAGAGATGGCACTAGAATACTTACACCAAAACAGGTAGGACTTCCTGGGAAAATGAGGATGAATGGTTATTACCTATATACCACATTTGAGGAAAATTCTAAAGAGCTTGAACCATTAAAAAAAATAAAAGAATCAGGAAAAAGATCTAAACACTCAGGAGGGAAAAACATGAATTGGGAGGAAATAAGTGGTGAGCAATAAAACAAATTTAGATAAATGGTGACAGATCATTTGGTAATGGACAAACAATGTTAAATAGAGCTTCCTGAAATATAGGAAACATATTCAAGATAAATTCTAGGGCACCTGGGTGGCTCAGTTGGTTAAGCGAATGCCTTCGGCTCCGGTCGTGATCCTGGAGTCCCAGGATTGAGTGCCGCATCAGGCTCACTGCTCAGCAGGGAGTCTGCTTCTCCCTCTGACCCTCCCCCCCCATGTGCTCTCTCTTCTCTCTCTCAAATAAATAAATAAAATCTTAAAAAAAAAAACCGATAAACTCTAATAATAGCCCAGAAATAAAAGTAATAAATTATATCAACAAGAGTTGGGGTAAGAATAGGAAAAAGAGAATGTAAAGCATTTTTATCATTCATCTGGAGGGGAGAGAGACTATTACAAGGAGGGTAGTAGAAGTATTCTTATATTCTTAGTTTGTTAAGGTGAGTAGGGGAGGAGTACAATAGAATACCCAGAATTAGCCAAACTCAAAATTGAAGACACAGTCCTTAAATCATAGGACTTCCAAGACTTCTGATACTAGCCACAAGTTCAGGGATCTCAAGGGCTATCATCACTTTAGAACAGTTTGCTACAGATTTGGGAGTCTCCACAGACTTCCTCAGATTCAATAATTTGCTAGAATAACTCATAGAACTCAGAAAAGCACTATACATAATTATGACTGCAGTTTTATTATAGCAAAGTATACAAATCTGAACCAGCCAGAGGAAGAGATACATAGAGCAGAACTGAGGACTTGGAAAGGTTCCAAACACAAAGATTCCACATCCTCAGGGATGTGTTACCCTCCTAGCATTGACATGTAGCAATGCATGCACACAGTATTTGGCAACCTAGGAAGCTCATCTTAGCTTGGTGTCCAGGGTTTTAATGGCATCTTCATCATGTAGGCATGATTGATTGAGCTATTGCCCACATAACTGAATTCAATGTGCATTACTATCACCCTTCACTGAAGGTCAGACTGGTATCATATTGCTTAAAATCCCAGCCCTCTAATCACATGATTAGTCTTTCTGATGTGGCCAGGCCCTATTCTGAGTCATCTCATTAGCATAAATGATCAAGTGTTGTCAGAAGTATCAACCATAAATACCAAAGTTATTCCAATTACTTGAGAAATTCCCAGGGTTTAGAGGTTACCCCAAAGGAACTGGAGATAAATGTCACACCTTTCTTTGAGCTAAAGCCAAATTCTTTATTACACAGATCATCTTTGTGGAAGAATTATTTGGTAACTTTTTCAGTTTATATTATAGAGGTTATGTACCTGAGAAAGAATGGAAATATATAACACAACTTATAAATTATCGGGGGGGGGGGGGGAATGAATGAATTGTTGGACTAAACACAAATAAGGAAATGTTAAAAGATGAAATATCGGTCAATGGATAAAAACAGAAGTGATTTTTACTACTTTCAAGTAATTCCCTTGAAAGGGAAGGTCCTGCCCACCCATTTGTTCCTTTCTCTATCCAGTTAGCTGGAATGTGGATATTATAGAAGAAAATATAGTTATTTTAGAATATAAGATGGAATCTGGGAACTGAGAAGATAGAAGCTCTTAACACCACTGAGCCACAAAATCAGCTGTGGGTAACTTACCTTGATATTTGTGAGATGGGAATAACTGTGTATATTTTTAGAGGAGCATGACCCACATCCTAAGTAGTACAGCTTGGCAAAGGGATACTAAGAAATTGCTATAAGTAGATAACCATAATGGAAATAATAATAGACAAGATAGCATTTAATGTTAAAAGCACAAAAAATGGCTAAAATAGGTCATTGTGTAATAAGAGGCAAAATTCAATAAGATGGCATAATAGTCATAAACTTCTATATTCCAAACAATGTAGCACCTAACTACATAGGCATAACTGTTAAAAATATAAGAAGAAAATGAAAACAAAGATAGAATTGTTAATTTATAACAGAAGACTTCAAAAACACTTCTCCAGAACTGAAAAGATTTAGTAGACAAAATTTTAAAATGGGATCATACTTTAATGATGCAATCAATAAGCTTGATTTGATAAACACATTTAAAATATTAGAACCATTATGTAAAAAATATCTAGAATTTTATTTAACATGTCATAAAAGTTTTTAAAATTCAAGATTTTTTCAGGGCATTCTCTTGGATTATGACCCAATCAAATTAGAAATAAGTAATTTAATGGTGTTAAAAATCTTAGCAATTTGAAAGCAATTTAATAGATGACTTAGATTTAGAAAAAGTCCAAAGTGAAATTAAGAATTATCATAGAGCGCCCTCCTGCCAGCTCACGGTAGCCTAGACACCAGCTTACCAATAAAAGAGGGCCCAAGATGATGCTGGGAACATTGTAGGAGGAGTCATTACAGGTCAAAGTGGAATTTCGAGGTGGGAGGCGGAGGGGGATGTGTCGCCCTCCAGGAGCCAGGTCTTGAAAAGCAGTTGGAAGAGCAGAAGATATCCAGCAAGCCCAAGATAGCATAGCTGAGACCTACAGAGAACAAGAAAGAAGGCTGCAGATCAGGAAGAGGAGAGAGGGAGGTGAAACATGAAGACAGAAAGGCTGAAGAGGGCCAGAATGGAATAGAATTCCCTTTCCCAGGGTGGGATAAACTTTCAGTTCACTCTGGGCATCAGTTTCATATACCCCTCCATAAATCCTTGAGGAGAGGAAAGTAATGGAGACATTAATGGAAGTTTTACAATGTTTGATCAACTTCTGATGACTGCCAGCATTCCTTGATTTGTGACTGCATCACTTCAATTTTCAAGGAAGGAAAGGATTTCAAATAGTCCATTCTCTCCTCATCTCATTAAAAACCTGTGAATTCGGGAACCTGGAAAAGATGGCGGAGGAGTAGGGAACCGTATTCCAACTGCTCCCCAGAATTGAGCTGGATATCTACCAGACCACTCTGAACACCCACGAAATCAGCCTGAGATGTAAGAAGATAGATCTGGATCTCTACAAACAGAGTATCTCAGGCAGTTGGTGTCAAGGTACGAAGCGGGGAGCCATGATTCCACGGGCAGATATTGGAGGATAAATGGAAGGGGAGGGAGCCAAGCGGTGGGGATCCTACACCACTGGTGAGCAATAGCCTCCCATGCTGGGGACCAGGCACAGACTCGCAGACAGGTAGCAATGGGGAAAGGACTTTAGGGCAGCCCCCCAGACTGAAATTGGAGCGGTGGGCCATGCAGTCAAATGGGTTGGCTGGCAGTTTTAGAAGCACAAAGGGCAGAGACATGCCCCGACCTGGAGGCGAGGACTGGGAATGCTACTGAGGGGCGCACAACCCAGGATGCTGCAGTTTATAGCAGCACAGACAGAAATGGAGATAGTGTGTCCTCGAGAGCTTACTGAAGAACAGACTGCAATCTCTCTGCTCTGAAGCAGAGGGTTGGAAATTATCTCTTCTGCTCTGACTCTCAGAAGAGATGCGGAAAGCTGTCAGGGAAAGTCACCAGAGGACAAAAGCCCCCCCAAAACGATTTTGACTAAGGACCCAAATTAATAAAATTTTGAATGAAAAGGGAGAGATCACGACTAACCCCAAGGAAATAGAAACAAGTATTAGAAATTATTATCAACAACTATATGCCAATAAATTGAGCAACCTGGAAGAAATGGATGCCTTCCTGGAAACCTATAAACTCCCAAGACTGAAACAGGAAGAAATTGACAACCTGAATAGGCCAATAACCAGTAACAAGATTGAAGCAGTGATCAAAAACCTCCCAAAAAAACAAGAGTCCAGGGCCTGATGGATTCCCTGGGGAATTCTACCAAACATTCAGAGAAGAAACAATATCTATTCTGAAGCTGTTTCAAAAAATAGAGACAGAAGGAAAGCTTCCAGACTCATTCTATGAGGCCAGCATTACCTTAATCCCCAAACCAGGCAAAGACCCCATCAAAAAGGAGAATTTCAGACCGATATCCCTGATGAATATGGATTCCAAAATTCTCAACAAAATCCTAGCTAATAGGATCCAACAATACATTAAAAGGATCATCCACCACGACCAAGTGAGATTTATCCCCGGGATGCAAGGGTGGTTCAACATTTGCAAATCAATCAATATGATAGAACACATTAATAAGAGGAGAGAGAAGACTGATATGGTCCTCTCAACTGATGCAGAAAAAGCATTTGACAAAATACAACATCCTTTCCTGATTAAAACTCTTCAGAGTATAGGGATAGAGGGAACATTCCTCAAGTTCATAAAAGCCATCTATGAAAAACCCACAGCGAATATCATCCCCAATGGGGAAAAGCTGAGAGTCTTTCCCTTAAGGTGAGGAACACGTCAAGGATGCCCACTCTCACCACTTGTTCAACATAGTACTAGAAGTCCTAGCAACAGCGATCAGACAACAAAAAGAAATAAAAGGTATTCAAATTGGCAAAGAAGAAGTCAAACTCTCTCTTTTCGCAGACGACATGATACTTTATGTGGAAAACCCAAAAGACTCCACCCCCAAATTACTAGAACTCATACAGCAATTCAGTAATGTGGCAGGATACAAAATCAATGCACAGAAATCAGTTGCTTTCTTATACACTAACAATGCAACTGTAGAAAGAGAAATTAGAGAAACGATTCCATTTACAATAGCACCAAAAACCATAAGATATCTCGGAATAAACCTAACCAAAGAAGTAAAGGATCTATACTCTAGGAACTACAGAACACTCATGAAAAAAATTGAAGAAGACACAAAAAGATAGAAAAACATTCCATGCTCATGGATTGGAAGAATAAACATTGTTAAAATGTCAATGCCACCCAGAGCAATCTATACCTTCAATGCCATCCCAATCAAAATTCCAATGACATTCTTCAAACTGCTGGAACAAACAATCCTAAAATCTGTATGGAATCAGAAAAGACCCCAAGTCGCCAAGGAAATGTTGAAAAAGAAAAACAAAGCTGGGGGCATCACATTGCCTGATTTCAAGCTATATTACAAAGCAGTGATCACCAAGACAGCATGGTACTGGCACAAAAACAGACATATAGACCAATGGAACAGAATAGAGAACCCAGATATGGACCCTCAAGTCTATGGCCAAATCTTTGACAAAGCAGGAAAAAATATGCAATGGAAAAAAGACAGTCTCTTCAATTAATGGTGCTGGGAAAATTGGACAGCTATATACAGAAGAATGAAACTCGACCATTCTCTAACCATACACAAAGATAAACTCAAAATGGATGAAAGACCTCAATGTGAGACAGGAATCCATCAAAATCCTAGAGGAGAACATAGGCAGTAACCTCTTTGACATCGCCCACAGCAACTTCTTTCAAGATACATCTCCAAAGGCTAGTGAAACAAAAGCAAAAATGAACTTTTGGGACTTCATCAAGATAAAAAGCTTCTGCAGAGCAAAGGAAACAGTCAACAAAACAAAGAGGCACCCCACAGAATGGGAGAAGATATTTGCAAATGACACTACAGGCAAAGGGCTGATTTCCAAGATCTATAAAGAACTTCTCAAACTCAACACCCAAAAAACAAATAATCAAGTCAAAAAATGGGCAGAAGACATGAACAGACACTTCTCCAAAGAAGACATACAAATGGCTAACAGACACATGAAAAAATGTTCATCATCATTAGCCATCAGGGAAATTCAAATCAAAACCACATTGAGATACCACCTTACACCAGTTAGAATGGCAAAAATTGACAAGGCAAGAAACAACAAATGTTGGAGAGGTTGTGGAGAAAGGGGAACCCTCTTACACTGTTGGTGGGAATGCAAGTTGGTACAGCCACTTGGGAAAACAGTGTGGAGATTCCTCAAAAAATTAAAAATAGAGCTACCCTATGACCAGCAATTGCACTACTGGATATTTACCCCAAAGACACAGATGTAGTGAAAAGAAGGGCCATATGCAACTCAATGTTCATAGCAGCAATGTCCGCAATAGCCAAACTGTGGAATGAGCTGAGATGCCCTTCAACAGATGAATGGATAAAGAAGAAGTGGTCCATATATACAATGGAATATTACTCAGCCATCAGAAAGGATGAATACCCAACTTTCACATCAACATGGATGGGACTGAAGGAGATTATGCTAAGTGAAATAAGTCAAGCAGAGAAAGTCAATTATCATATGGTTTCACTTATTTGTGGAATGTAAGGAACAGCATGAAGGACATTAGGAGAAGGAAGGGAAAAATGAAGGGGGGGAAATCAGAGGGAGAAACAAACCATGAGAGGCTATAGACTCTGAGAAACAAACTGAGGGTTTTAGAGAGGAGGGGGGTGGGGGGATGGATTAGCCTGGTGATGGGTATATTAAGGAGGGCACGTACTGCATGGAGCACTGGGTGTTATATGAAAACAATGAATTGTGGATCACTACATCAAAAGCTAATGATGTATTGTATGGTGACTAACATAACATAATAAAATAAAATTTAAAATATTATCATAGAGCAAAGAACAGGAGAATATTTTATATCAAAACATATATAGGATATAGATAAAACAATACACATGGAAAAATGTATAGCTTTGAATGCCTTGATTTTTAAGAGATAATGAAAAAGAAAGAACTCGACATTTATAAGGAATTAGACATTAACAGTAAACAAAAAAAAAGTTTAAGGTAAAACTAACATAGAGAAAAAATTGATATTAATGGAAAAAAGGAGAAAAAAGGATTTTTTTTCATTGAAAAGCTGGTACTGTGCATTCTTTAATTTATAAATATTAGATGAGCTTGGAAACTTTATAGTAGAATAAATCCTAGATTAACATGGGTCAGAAGCAGTTGATTATTTCTGTGGCACAATGTTTTCAATTTTATTTGAAATTCCCCAAGTTTTTGTTGTGGTAATTTTTTTTTAATTAACAATGTAGATGAACCTCATGATAGATAAAAGCCAACCAAAGCTGAATTCAAGTTATATGTCACCAACTGGCACATTTTGGTGTATAATATTCCTTGGTGTGGCAGTCCCAATTTTTAGCATTCTGTCAATCTGTCAAGTATATTAGGTAAAATATACAGAACATTGTCATATAAAAATAATCAGCCTCTCTGAGCCTTGTATGTTTTCTAAGATAATTCCATTAATATTAGTTGGAGCCCAGTATTCCTTTTTTTTTTTTTTTTTTTTACTTCTTGGAGAGTGTCATGTGTTAAATTCAAAAGTGAGAGAAATGAAATAAAATTATTCTTTAAAAAGATGGTGGTTTCATAATCATGAAAGGGATGAATAAGGACAATTGTACTTGGTACACTAATTATACTTTTCTTTTTTTTTTTTAAGATTTTATTTATTTATTTGAGAGAGAATGAGAGAGAGAGAGCACATGAGAGGGGGGAGGTCAGAGGGAGAAACAGACTCCCCGCTGAGCAGGGAGCCCGATGCGGGACTCGATCCCGGGACTCCAGGATCATGACCTGAGCTGAAGGCAGTCGCTTAACCAACTAAGCCACCCAGGCGCCCCTAATTATACTTTTCAACCACTTTGTGGGGTTAGCAAGCCTTGGTCTACTCTGTACATATCATGAGATGTTCAATAGTTTCATTCAACTATCCTTTTCCTCTTCAACTAAAAGTAATCAGAGAAAACCAGAAATTAGTATTCTGGTTTATTTCAGCCAGGTAGGATGGAGTGAAGGTTTACTTCACATGGCTTTCAAGACAATGACTCATCTTCCTTATAAATTCCAGATAAAAATCAGAATTGCCATGAATTGACCATAGCAGATTATTTAGGATTGGGGATTAGTCCCACAAGTCTTCTTGAATCAGTTCCTTAAAGATGATAAATGGCTAAAACTGTGGTACCAAAAGGAAAAAAAGGACAATGTGCAATCTGTGAAAAAAAAAAAAAATGCAGGCCATTTGGCTTTAACTGTAACTGTGTCCAAGTGCTTTGCCAGAGAGGGCTTGGAAGGTAAATAACGAGTCCAGAGATTCAAGCCCCATCTGTTCAGACAGGCTGAAACTCACTGTGATGACAGTGTTTATGCTGGGCATTGACTGATGTCATCTCAATTGGATCTTGACATGAGAGATAGTTGAAAATGTCTGAATTAGAAATTGGTCTCAGGATCTTAACATGAGCCAAGACCAGTGGCTGTGAAAACATTATAGCAAAAAAAATCTAGTGTCCTCTTCGCACTATTTCTCAAAAAGAAGAGAAAAAAAGAGAAAAGAAAGGAAGACAAAGCAAAAGGAGAAAAAAATAAAAAGAAAATATAGAATGCTATGCAAGACTAGAAAATAGCAATACCAGTTGTCTATTTATAAATAATTTTTTGCATACATTTGACCTACTTGTTCCTTTCTGCCACATTTATTTTTATTTTATTTTTACTGTTCTTAAATGTTAGTTTTCTCTTACGTTATAAAAATGAATTTATACTCAATATGGGCAGTTTCTGATAATTTATTAAATTAATAATTTATTAATTGTTTTTAATTATGTGATAGACAACATAGTATTCTTTTGTGACAGATCTTCCTAGATTTATGATGCAATTACATGTTGATAAACTCATTGTAAATTGAAAATACCATTAAGTTGAAAATGCATTTAATACATCTAACCTATGAACATCATAACTTATCCTAGCCTATGTTAAACATGCTCAGAATACTTACATTAGCCTATAGTTGGGCAAAATCATCTAACACAAAGTCTGTTTTATAACCGAGTATGGAATATCTTATGTAATTTATTGAATACTGAAAGTGAAAAACAGAATGGTTGTAAGCGTATCCATTGTTTACCCTTATAGTCACATGGTTCACTGGGAGCTGCAGCTTCTTGCTGCTACCCAGCATCATGAGAGTGTTGTACTGCATCCCCCTATTCTGGGAAAAGATAAAAATTCAAAATTTGAAATATCTTTTCTGCTGAATGCATATCACTTTTGCATTAGTAAAGTCCAAAAATCATAAGTTGAACCATTGTAAGTCAGGGACCGTCTGTATTATAGCATATATTTATTTATTCATTTTTTAATATTTGTCTCCCTTATTAAGTAAATAAGCTCTCTGAGGACATGGATCTTATCACTTGCTCACTGCTACATCCCCGAAGCCTAGAACAGTGCCTGGTACATTGGGCTTACTCTGGAAAACTTGCTGAATGAATGAGTGAACTTATATTCATTAAAAATTGTTAGAATTTTGAACATTTTTATATGAGTTATTTCTTTTAATTCTTGTAGCAGCCCTATGAGATAAATACTATTATCTTTACCCTACAGATAAGAAACCTGAATTTTCCAGTTATTTGCCTAATGTTACACAGCTTTTGGAAATGATACCAAACCAACTCTAAAGCCTAGCTCTTTTTTTTTTTGTAGTTTCAAGTTTTTACTTAAATTACAGTTAGTTAACATACAGTGTAATATTAGTTTCAGGTGTAGAATTTAGTGATTCATCACTTGCATTCAACAGCTGGTGTTCATCACAAGTGCCCTCCTTAATCTCCATCACCCATTTAACCCATCCCCCCTGCCTACCTCCCCTCCAGCAACCCTCAGTTTGTCCTCTCTAGTTAAGAGTCTGTTTTATGGTTTGTCTTTTTTTTTTTCTCCCTGTATGTTCATCTGTTTTCTTTCTCTAAAGCCCAATTCTTAATGACTACTCATTAGTTGCATTGCTGATGCATCCATCATTTTATGGTTATTTAAGCTATCTTTTGGAGAAGTTACCTGGATTAGACTCATTTGCAAAGAACCAAAAGAGAAAAAAAGAAAGACATTAGTATACATGAAGAAAATCTCCCAACTCTGATTTCTCTTTCAAAAGATGTTTACTGCAGACAAGTTTTTAAAGGCAGCAATAGAAAAAAATATTTCATGAATCATTCATCTGCAGTGGATGGCTTTCTTCATTCAGGTGAAAGTTTTCTTTCTATATTCATACTTTATCATTTGGGGTCATAGAATCATAGCTGTTAGAGATGAAAACAGCTTTAAAAGTCTGGTTCATTTACAGTCATGTATTTTTTGTTTTGTTTTACTTTGTTTTGCAATCTCTCAGTTTAGAGGTAAAGTGGTTATCTCTGAATCACTGAACCAGCCCCGTGGCTTTTACTTGCCTGGGCAGCATCACCTGAAATTCAAGGGCTGAGACCCCAAAATATGTTTTATTCAACAAAGGTAAAGAAGTGAAGTAACAATTAAAATATGCATTGATTTATTTCAGGATAGAAATGTAAATTCAAAAAATACAAATTTCCCAGGGAAAGCTACCTTTTTTTTTTCCTTAATCAGATAACAAAGCAGTTCAATCACACTTAAATGAATTGAAATGAGGAATGACTAGGAGCTAGAGACAAATTAGTGAAACTTTTTGTTCAAGGCACATGATTATATGTATTAGATTTTTTGCTGGAACCCTCACAAGGCTGGTGGAGTATGTTGAATTAATTTTGAGAAGTGATTTTTCATTGCCTAAATGACCTGTTGTGAAAATGCAACCTATCCCACAGAAAGGGCTTGTATAGGTGCTAGTTGGCAAAGTAGCCCTAGAACTAATCAAATAGATTTCCCAGAGAAGCTGAACTTGTTCATCTTTGGGCAAGTGTAAATTTTGCCTCCCTCCCCAATCTGGAGACTTAATTCTCAAAAAAGGAAGTATATCTTTCTCCAAAGGATTCAGTATCTGAATTGGTTACACAAGTCTTTTACTAGTTAGAACTTACTGGTTTCAAGTGAAATAAACCCATTCAAACTTGCTTAAACAAAACAAGAGAATTTATGATGAGATTCTAGGGTAGTTCACAGGAACTGAGAGCATGCAGTCTAGGGGATCTTAATAGTTATTTAGGTTGGAATGCATCTACTGGTGTAAACTGGTCAAGACAAGTGTGCATTACTGAACTTCCTGAGTTCTGCAGTTCTCTCAGCAGGCCATCACTCAAAGTAATGCCTAGCTTTATGCTGCAATTATTTTTCAACAGTCTTAACATCTTTGTTTTCCTTTAGTGCGGTGTTTGAAGCTTCCTTGAAAGAAAAGTAACAAAGGAAACTCACCTTCCTTCTGTTCTACTAGTTAATAAGAATCTCTCCTCTCTTTCCTATAAGCTCCAGAATGTATGGCATTTGCTTTCTTCAAATTATGGGCAGTTATACTTGCAAATAATTGGACTAGTTAACCTTCTCATTACTATCTCTCAGCCTGGGAGGGAAAAGCAGCTTCAACCTGGAAGACGGTTCTCTGGGAGCAGAAAAGCACTTCAGCAGAGAAGGCTTATGACCTGACCCAGTCCCAGCAGCTATTCGTTGTCTGTCACTTACAGTGACTTGTTGTCTACTCTACTGTAATTATTCCAGATTCATATTTTATGTATGTTGAAGAAGATTAAGGAAAAAAATAAATATGCCAGGAATTCATATCTTGTGAAAGAATGATATATGTAAACAACCAGTTAATGTCAATAACTTAAAAAGCTATTGAAAAATTTGTGACATTGAAGTAATACACTGACGATCAATACCAGTTGTTGACCCTTTAATATGAAGCTGTTGAGAAACAAATATCAGTGCCTCTTATTACTGAGTTGGCTGGAAATATTTATTGCTTAAATCTGTGGCTAATTGAAAATAAGTTAAAAATTCTTCTATGCCTAATTCCAATCAAAGTCTCAATGGTAGATGGTACCTGGCAAAAAAATCCCCGAAGTTTATCTTCAAGAGGAAATGGTATCAACTATAAGCTAAAGATTTGAATTCACTAAGCTATTTTAGCTCCATTTTTGATAGAGGAGCATAGGCTTTGGAATTAGATATTAGGCATGGAAAAGTTTGAATCTTTGCCATATTTTAGTTGGATGGCATTTGAGATATTTTTAATTATCTCTGAACTTCATATGTAAAGTGGAGGAAATAATACCCACATCATAGAATGAATATGGGGAACAAATGGAATATCATACATATACAATGAGTAGAGTGACACACACCAGACTCAGTAAATAGTAGCTATTATAAGTGATACTATTATATAAGCAAATACTGTAGCTTGTAACAACTCTATACTATAAATAAAGCAAGAGTTATGTTCAGCATGTAGGGTCCTGGAGGAACTGAAAACCCAGATTTCTAGTAATATCAATACACTTACTTATTTTTCTTTCCTACATTATACACAAAATAATTTCAAAATTATAACACATTACTATCGAGAACAAAATTATTAAATCGAAAGCCCAGAAGAATAAAAATCAAATATGTAAATACTAAAAAAAATAATAATAAGATTGAGTTATAAAATACCCATGTAAAAAGTCATTCATTTCATCCTACATTAACAATTCAGAAAATATAATTGGAAAATTTTTACACACACATATACATCTCCAATTAATAAACTCAATCAACAAGTTTGCAGAACTCTCTGTGCAAACCAGGATTTCTCAGTCTTGGTACAATTGACAATTAGTACTGAATAATTCTTCGTTGTAGGAGACTTTTGTGTACATTGTAGGATGTGTAACAGCATCCCCAGCCTTTATTCACTAGATACCAAAAGCCCCTCCTGTCCTCCACCCCAAAGTCATGATAATCAAAACTGTCTCCAGATATTGCCAAATGCCCTGAGAAGCAAAACTTCCCCATTGAGAACCACTGAGATAGCCTATATTATAAAAGAACTCTGTCTTAACTGGAGAGAAGGATCAGTTTCCTTCATATTAACCTCAGTACTATAAAAATGTCAGTTCTTTTCAGTTTTAAAGAGCTTTATATAAAAAAATTATTAAGAAAAATAACAACCCAAAAGAATAAAGATATGTAGACACATAAATCACAAGAAAAAATATAATATTGACTAATAAATATATAAATAAAATTTCTAATTCACTAATAATAAAGGCAATAAAAACATAATTGATAACTAGAAAATACATTGTTTTAATCATCAATGTTAGTAAACGTGCTTTGACATAGATTTTCACTTCACCTGCTGGTGGGAGTGTGTATTGATGTAAGCTTTTTTAACAGGCAATGTGACAGTAACATCGAAACATTTTTAAAATATGCATCTCCTTTTACCTAGTAATTTCACTCTTTAAAATTTATCCTGCAGATATAATCATGTATGTGCAAAAATATATGTGAATAAGGGTGTTTTGTGATGTGATATTTAAAATAGCAAGAATTGGAAATACTATTAATGTCCAAAAAAAGGAGTTATATAGAATAATTATGGAATCACCATTGAATATAATATTATTCTTCTATTATTATACCGTTTAATTATATGTAGTTATTGTAACAAATATCTTTTTTTTAAGATTTTATTTATTTATTTGACAGAGAGAGATAGCGAGAGCAGGAACACAAACAGGGGGAGTGGGAGAGGGAGAAGCAGGCTTCCTTTGGATTGGGGAGCCCGATGTGGGGCTTGATCCCAGGACCATGTGATCATGACCTGAGCCAAAGGCAGACACTTAACGACTGAGCCACCCAGTCGCCCCTATAACAAATATCTTTAATAATGATGATGTATATGTATTTGTATGCATGAATGTAAGAGGTTAAATTTCTCGGGAAGCAGATTCAGTAGACTCAGACACAAAAGTTGGTATGCTGCATATTTTTTAAAGGGAATCCTTGGGAACAATACCCGTAGAACAGAGAGAAAGGAAGTAGTTGTAAGCAAAAGAAATCAAGCTGTGACTTATGCCCAGCGATGATTTTTTTGATCCTCAAGCTCTGGAGCTAGAATAGCCATTGAATGTCCCAAAAGGTGGGCCAAGATTTTATATCCCTGCATCAATCACTTATTGGTTGTGGACTTCTACAGGGAAGTACAGGACCTTGGATAAGGATGTTTTTCTCACCTGAGGTATGGTCCGTGAAGGTGCTAGTTCTAGCAGGTGAGACAAATCTTTATGGAAGGGTTACCCAGGTGGTGCATCACAGCATTCATCTCAAAGTGTGTGTGTTTTGGTCTCTGTGGGAGGAATAAAGCTACATTCTTCTTTGTTGTCTAGGTTCTGAACAAATTGAAAAATAAGATGAAAAGCTCTTCAGAATGAAGGCTAAGCATATCATCTTCATTACAAAAATAAATAAATAAAATGAAAAACCCTCTATTGAAGAAAATGGCAAGTGGGCTTTCTAATACACCAAAATTAGACAGAGTTCCCATTAGTCTTCAGCATTGTTGGGCTGGGACAGATTTCCTACTGCGTGCCCATTTTAGTAAGACTTACCACATGGAGGAGCAGAACTGAAAGTGTGCTCCTTTGTAGGCAACTGGGTCTCAAGAGAATGAAAAGAAGAAGGGGCTTGACAATTCACCAGTTTCCTGTTCCAAACTCACCAATCTGATTTCTCCTCCTTTGAGGAAGATTGAAGGTGTATAGAGAGACAAAGGACCAGAGTGATTGACTTACTCTATACTAATTGGCTTCCTCCACAATGTAGAAAATATCAGCAATTCAGAAATAGCATTTATTTAGTAATGGTATACATGTGGGAAAAAAGTATAGGCAAACACACCATGTTATATCTGGGTTGTGCGATTGGGACAATACTAACGCTCTTTTTAATCTTTTGGGGGGGGATTTTTACAAGTATCTTATATTGATGTTTTGTTTTCATGATCTAAAAAGAATATTGTAAAAATAATTAAAGCCACTTTGTTTGCAATAAAATAGTTTGTATGCAGAGCACAGGGATGGTGAGGCGGGAGAAGATGAACTAAATAAATGGAGAAAAGAAGAAATAATAGCACAACAAGAATAGCAGATGCAGGTAGTTGAGAGCTGAGTTGAAAAGATAGTGGGCAGGACACTTGTTACTACTGAATAAAAGAGAGGTACACAGAGCCCATCAGTACCAGCTACAAGTAGTGGGTTATATTAGAAAATTAGCTTCTTTAACTTACCCTTAGAGAGCAGAGTGCTTGCTAGCATGACAGTTACTCTGGCTGCATTCCAGTTTAATAACAAAACTTCAGAAATGGCCCTTGGATCCATCAGAGTTGAGCCAGAGTTGAGATTAAAAACGCTCTGGATACCTAATTATATATTTTCTCTCTTCCCACCCTACAATGTAAACATCATTGATAGGACTTGACTTGCTGTATACAGTGCTATTTCCCCAGTACCTTTAACAGAATTTATAATAGGCTATCAGATAATAGTTTATAAATGATTGGAAATAAGTTAGATGTGAATGTTTACCAACCTGTGACAAAGAATCCAAACTTAATCTGTAACTTTAAAATTATAATAGTTAAATAAACTCCAATTTTTATAAAGACTTGGCAAAAAAGGATTTTAGGGTAAAATGCCCATTTTACACCAAAATGTTTTTATTAACATAGAAGATAGTCTAAAAATGGAAGTTTTTGATAAAGAACACATAGACTATTTTCATAGCAATGAAGCAATTTCAATTAAAGGTTTATGATTTCAAATAAAAAAGGGTAAGCATCACTGTCATTTTTCTATGTGATCAGCGCCAAATACATAGGTGCGTAAGCAAATATCCACAACTTAAGCATTTATAACATATTAACCAGATGAAGCAGCCTTCTGCCCATGCCCTTGTCATTAATCATAATGGCCATTGTTTTTTTACTTTATTTCTTAAATGTTATAACCTTCTTATGATGGAAGAATTTTATGATTTGCACTACTCTTTGGGAATTCAGCTTATGTACAGTGACAAGACCAACATAAATCTACCTGATGCTTAGTTGTAGTTTGAAGAGGTAGGTTTAAAGAATCTGTATATTTTTAATTTAGCATACTTCTTCAATACAGCCTCTGTGAAATATAGATAATATAGAAAAGTGATTTTTCTTGTACATATAGATTCTTACATGTCTTTCTGTAATAATAATAACAACCCATGTTAAATGTTTACTATATGCTGAGAACTCTTGTAAGCACTTTTTATATATTTTGTAAATTTTTGTGATGACACTATGGAAAAATGCCATAATACTTTCCTCCTTTTTATGACTCTTTTTATTGAAGTATAATTAATATGCAATGCTATATCAGTTTCAGGTATACAACATATTGATTCAACAATTCTATACATTACTCAACACTTACCATGACAAGTGTAGTCATCCGTTACTATACAATGTTATTAGTATTATTGACTGTATTCCCTTTGCTATATTTTTATCTCTGTAACATTTATTTTGTAACCAGAAGTCTGTACCTCTTAATCCCCTTTATCTATTTCATTCATCTCCCCACCCTCTGGCAACCACCAGTTCTCTGTAATTAAGAGTTTGTTTGTTTTTTCTTTGTTTTGTTTTTAGATTCCATGTATAAGTGAAATCAAATGGTATACATCTTTCTTTGACTTATTTTACTTAGCATAATATCCTGTAGGTCCCTGTTGTAGCAAATGGGAAGATCTCATTCTTTTTTTCATATTCCATTGTATATATATGTATGCACTACATCTTCTTTATCCATTTATTTATTAATGGACATTTGGGTTGCTTCCATATCTTGGCTATTGTAAATAATATTGCAATGAACATAGGGGTGAAGATATCCTTTTAAATTAGTGTTTTCATTTTCTTTGGGTAAATACCCCATAGTAGAATTACTGGATCATATATTATTTCTATTTTTAATTCTTTGAGGAATCTTCATACTTTTTTCCCACAATGGTTACACCAGTTTACACTCCCACCAACAGTGCACAATGGTTCCCTTTTCTCCACACCCTTGCGAACACTTTATTTCTTGTCTTTTTTGATACTAGTCATTCTGACTGGTGTGGAGTGAAATCTCATTGTGGTTTTGATTTGCATTTACCTGATGATTAGTGATCTTGAGCATGTCTCCATGTACCAGTTGGTCATCTGTATGTCTTTAGAAAAATGTCTATTCAGATCCTCTACCCATTTTTAATTTTGATTTGTTGGTTTTTTCCCCCTTGTAATAGATATAGAAACTGAGGAAGAAAGGTTAATTAAGTTGCAAATGATTTGCACACTTCATCATTTATTCAGTCACTTAACAATTGTTATTAAATGCCCTTTTATAATAAACATTATTCTGGGCATTAGGAGTAAAACTGTGAATAAGCAGACAAGTTTCCTGCTTTGGAATGTTTAAATTCCTGTAAGAGAAATAGGAAATAAATAAAAACAAACACAATAAATAAGATAATTTCTGTATGCAAAACAAATATATGGAATATATACTATGAAAAAATTAAATGTAATGCCAAATACAGTAGTTATGGTCACAGAGTGTGACTTTAGATAGAAGAACCAAGGAAGCTTTGAAAAAGTGAAAGTTGAGCTGAAGGTCAGTGTTAAGAAGAACCAGGCATAAGATCATCTAGGGAAGGAGAATTTCACCAGGGTGAAGTATGTAGAAAGAGAAAGAAGTCCAGTGTACTTGGGTATAGTGCACAAGAGATAACAAAAAAACAAATCGATGAGGTAAACCCAGGTCTCCTGACTCTAGGACCTGCACTCTTATGTAATAGCTAACATTTAGGATCTTTTCAGACTTAGAGTGCTCCTAGCTCAGGAGTAGAACTCCAGAGTTCTGAGACTTAGAGCAAGGTAGCTGCTACTGCAAAGTGTGAAATCTTTTGAGAACTTTCAAGTGTTCTAAAACTTGCATAAATTTCACATTCTATTCCAAATATATCTCTCTTTGTTTTATCATGAGAATATACTCTCATGCCCTTAAGGATTTGAATTTCTGGGAGGATGAGCCATATTCTTTTCTGAGACTCTGTGTGGAACCTCCATGGGGAACATCTGAGCACACCTGGTGTATATACAACATATTTTGAGAAACATGATTAACATAGCTCATGGTAGGCACTGAATAAATGCTTAATGAACAGATAAGTGAACTTATTCAGTTTGTTCCTCTCCTCTGAGCACATGGGGGTGTCACAGCATAATCATAAATGTCTTATTGGGAGGTGGCAAAGCATAGTGTTAATTATACCTGTGAGTTGTATATTAAAGTTTATTTAGGTTTGAAATTTTGACTCTAGCATTTGCTAGCATGTGACCAAGGGTAGATCATTTAAGCTTTATGTGACTAAGTTTCCTTACCTGTAATAATTGGTATAATAAATTACTATGGTACTTTTAAGGAATGAGGATTGGATATGATAATGTCTTTAAGAAACTTGGCATGATGCCTAGGATATTGAGAGCATTAGGTACTATATAGAGGCATGGAAAGTCCACTCTTTTCCAATGACTAAAAAGGAGCTGCTTTCAGGACATGTGGATGAGTATCTTGACACTTGAACAGTAAAACTTAGAATATACTAACATCTGGAAGTGGTATCAGGAGACAGTATTCAACTGTTGTATTGTGGTACATTAGTGTCTGCTGCCTAGTAGGCTCTTGAACAATTACTGGATAAGTATATCAGTAAGTGAAGGAATAATCAGAAGGGTAGTATGGCACATGTAATTGGCCAGTAAAATAGTTGATAATGTAATTTTTTAAATGAATTCATTTTTTTCTTGTAGTTTACAAAGGGTTCAATTTTATCCTTATATGACATTGCTGCCAGAGGTATTTCATGATCAGGTATCTTAACAATATCATGGGTATTATCATTTTAAAATCTCTTGGAACCTCTGTGATAATGAAATTATCATCTAGAGGTATGCTGATGAACTACTCTCTGGAAAAAAAAATTCTCTAATTGGAAGTGTTTGTAGATTTCCATGATGTCAATACTTTCACTATGGCCTATTTCAAAGTACCATGTGACATCACTGAATGCAGAGATGGAAAGAGACGAGAAGAATTAACTCTTGTGAACTGGTATGAACCAGCTTCAGCAGAGTACTGTTTTATCATAATATCGGTATTTTCTAAACTTACCTAGCTTCCCTCATCTTTTGTTTAACAGCATGCCTATGAGTGAAGTGTGGGAATATTTTATGGAACACCTCATTGTGAAAGTCTGCCCTAGATTATAATGCTTTCTTATTTTTATTTCCGTACACTTTCTTGAGTGGGCAACAATAGAGGAAAGGTTATAGCTAATGCATATTTCCTGGGGATGGTATTTGATGAGGGAACAGAAGGCAAGCTGAGGACAAAGCAGAAGCTGACACCCCACAACCCCCCCCCCCCCACCGTGGGATATATGTGACATTCCTCAGGCACTCCTGGCTGTCCTAAAGGAAAAACAAATAGTTAACTAATAGAGATCACAATCCTCTAAGACCTGAGTCTTCCTCAGTTTACAAAAGCCTTAGCAATAGCTTCCAGAAGGGAATTAAATGCCCTTATAACCTGCAGCCCATTGACAGATACTTGAAGCAGGCAGAGTCTAATGTTCCTCCAGGAAGCTCCCAACTATCTTACTGTTAACTATTACTAGAGGGGTAAACAACCTTAACTTGACAATGGCAAGGCCTCAGGTATCTTGTAGGTCCTCTTTAGCATATGAAAGTTCTTTTGAAACCTCCCTTTTTCCTTACCTCCCTCAATTCCATAGTATATAATCAGCCATCCCCCTCACAACCCCAGTGCAGCAGCTCTTTCTGCCCACCGGTCCTGGCCCCCTGATTTAATAAACCACCATTTTGCACCAAAGACGTCTCAAGAATTCTTTCTTGGTCTTCAACTCTGGACTCCACCCCACTGAACCTCACCTATATTCCAAAACCACATCAGTATTGACATCCAATAGACTTTCATTTCAACCCAAGCTTTGATACTAGCAGGACAGAGTTGGACAAGTTTCTTAACCTCCCTATGGCTCATTTTCTTCTTCCTCTGTAAAATTGGGATCATAATACTCACTCAGTGGGATTGCTGTAAGATTTAAAAATGTTTAGTCAATGTCTGGCATATAGTAAAATGTCAATAAATGGTGATTGCCACCACCATTATCTTCATTATTAATAAAATAGTAAATGGATTGAGAAGGTTTTGGAATAATGAAATCATCTATGAAGGGCTGTTGAGTGTCTGGTTTGATTTCTAGTTTTTTAGTTTCTATAGAAAATTAGTAAGTACTGCAGTTGTGTCATAAGTTAAACAACAGAACATGAACAGCAGTTTGGTGAAATAGATATTAAATCTTTGTCATCTGTGGAAGACTGATTATTTTAATACACCCAATTCTTCACCCTTTGTCATGGGACTTTGGAACTTTCCTATCAAGAGGCAGAGTATATTTTCTATATATATTGCTGTGACCAGTGAAGTATTAATAGAAATGAGCTAACAGAGGCTTATAAAAGCAACTGCACAGTTACACTAGTCCTCTTACACCTTTGCTATTGTCATTAGAAGGACATGTCTGAGGCAGCCTGTGGCAGTTTTAGAGACACATTGAGCAGAGCCAAATTGCTCCAGTCACCTCAGCTGACAGCCAGGCAACCTCCAGACCTGTGAGAAAACCCAGCCAAGATTAGGAGAGCTGATTCCAGATGCATAAACTGTCAACTTTCTGTTGTATATCATGGAGATTTGTGGTTGTTCTTACTCAACATTAGCTAACTGATACATCATCAGACAATCAGACAGGTATAACATCAAGCTTTCATCGGGAAAAAAAAAAGCAATTCTTACAAGGTTGTTGTAAGGATTAAAACACACAAGGTACACAAAGCATCTACCATTAAGGAGGCATTTAATAAGGGTTGGTTTCTGAGAATGAAAAAGTCAACTCCCAATAAATGTCTATAAACTTTTCACAATGCAAAATATTTTAGTTTGTGATTACTATTTATTAGACCCAACAAAAAAAGAAAATATAAATGTTATATCAGAACCTTTGATACTAGATTTCTGTATGTTTATAACAACAAAATAGTCTTCCTTTCTGAATTTGTGTGTATTGCTTTTGAAAGCCTGATTTTATATGACAGTCATTAAAATAAGTCTCTCTTTAAACAATGAACTGCTCAAGATAAGACTTTATTTTTCCATTTTTCCTCCATTAATACAATGGCCTTGTTTTCCATTTACATAATGGACTCAAGCAGTCAATGATTGGTTAAATTGCTCATTCTGCCTCTTGCCTGCAAGGCTTTTGCTGTGAGCAAGCATCAAGCACAAAATCTGACTGCCATGGAACATTAAACAGGTATTCTCCTTTTTAAACTTTGTGATCTCAATTTCCTGGAGTTATCCAATAGAAAACAGATGCAAATTAAGAGCCCAATTCACAAAAATAATAGGTAGCATTTATACTGGCTTCCTACGGACATGGCTCAGAAAAAGTGTGGAAGGCACAGCTAGCACTTCCAAATGAAATGTGTGTTCCCACAGTTGCATAAATATCCTTCTTGTTCCATTCCAAATATTGACCTTTCTGTGCTGAATGCAAAGGTAAGCACAGGCACAAACAGGTAGAATCATAACAGAAAGCCTCCTCTCCTCCTTTAGAACATGCTTTGATGGGTTTTACTGTATTTTTTTAGACATACTGGAGAAAGGGGAACAGATTTATGTGTTCTGACTTATGCCTGCTGAATAGTGTATTAAAGGGCCAGGAAGCTGATAGGTTTTTGGCCCTCTCTCAACATTACTGGAACAAGATCTCTAGCACTCTAGAGAAAGTCATTTAGGAGGAAGTTCTGTTTTTTTTGTTTGTGTAGTGTGTGTGTATATGTTTGTGTATGTGTGTGTGTGTTCTATTTGTTCATTTCCTTTATAAGAGAAAGAAAAAAAAATCTGGAAAAGATAAATGGTTCTGCTATATGTTGATGAATTTGCAGCAATCCTTAAAAGAATTTAGATCATGTTTCACCTACATTAATTAGTAAAACTCTTCACACAGACTTTATTTTGTTGTTGTTGTTTATTTTTTTAGGAAGTTTGTAACTTTATGTGGCAATGACAGAAAAGGACATAGAAAAGTGAATCTAAGATGTTGCTTATATTTAGGGAAATGGAAAAGCAATGTGAAGATGGAACTTTCACACTGAACTAAACTCTGTTTTTGATGATCATATGGTCTGAACAATTTATAGAATCACACTGAGTTTATTGAAGATTTTTATCAAGGAAATCTATGGCATGTATTTAACATAACTGGACACTCAGTATGTACTTACTGAAATGAAGTGAATCTAGCCTAGGCAGATACTAAGGCAAAGAATTGGTCCCTTGCATAGTAGGACCACATGGTGATAAAGAGTTGAGTTCTTAGAAATACCCAGGTATTTGACATATAATAGATAGAATAGCTGTTGATAGTTCATTTTCCTTGTGATTATTTTGGCAAGATAAAATCATCAATAAGAAGATCTTTGCCACAAGGAATGTGTCAACTTCTACCCCAGCTCTTACATCTGAGTTGTCTGCTGGCAGCTGATGCCAAATGGATTCATTTGTAAATGCAAGAAGTAGATACCAATTCCTATTCTGACAAATTGCCCAAGACCATTCTCTATTTATAGTCAATCCTCCATCCCTGCTCTCATTTCCACAGCTCTCATATTCCAGGATCAGAATTTTGCTATTGTTCAGAACTGGCCTATGCCAGATTGCCCATGTATAATTATTAGATTATTTGTGGTAGGTTATGGTAGTTGTTATAGTTAGATGGAGATGAGCCTTATCTATTTCCTAACAATGTCAATATTTGGATATCAGGTTATAATAAAAGTGTCATAGCAAATTCAGTCACATTTGGAGATATTTCTTGGAAATGATACTTATTAAAAAGCTATAACAATAACAGCTCAACAGCCCATCCTATACATTCAAAGATTTATTAGTTCTCTGTTCATTAGGTGCTCTGAACATAATATGCCATCTCTAGTTTTACTAGAGGTGATATAAAATATAGAAGCAGGATTCAATTAACTTTACAATCATCATCAGGCAAAGAAAATCCTCTGACTTCTAGTTGGATACAGGGCCATTCCAAAATCTAGCCTCAACACTATCTTGAAGAATGTGGGGCGGGGGGGTGGGCGGGGAGGTCTCATTGGATTTCTTATTCATGATATAAAGTGAGGAGTAGTGTCCAGAATATCATAGATCTTGAACACTAATAACTTTTCACCATTGGAAACCCATTCTTAATATGGGTTACGTTAATTAGCAACAACTCTAGTGTTGACTGGAAATAAATATACCTCACCCATATAACAACCACCCCTGGAGCAGGGTCTTTCTACTCCAGAATTCCTATGAACTATGAATTCCTGAAATAGCTACCTCTAGATTATTAACTCAAACACACACACACACACACACACACACACACGTGTGTGTGTGCTTATACCATATTGTCTGCAAATTTATAAAGTAAATTGCATGCATATAACAGTTGTCAAAACCTTCATCTGGCCCTCTTAGCTTTTTTAATCTTCACAACATTTTGAGCATTCCTCTTTTGGTTATTGAATTTTGGTTTTCTCTTTGGGATCTCTTATGTTTTATAATTTCATTTCAGCACCCGTTCCCCTTCCTTTGCCCTTCCCCTATGTTTTTTGCCATCTCTAGCCACATAAAACCCTATAGGCTATGCCAGTCTTCAGTTCTTTGAGAAGAGGGAGGTTAAAGAGAATAACAGTTCTAATTACTTCCAGAATGTTGAAGAGGAAAGTATGTGTGATTAGTAGCAGAAGAAATGGTGCTGAATGAAAAAGAATATATTTCTGGTAGGATACAGTAGAAAGAACATGCATAGGTTTTGTGTTCAGTTCTCTTTGTATTTGATACCTAACTTCACCATTTACTTCCTGTATAACCTTGTGCACATTGCTTAACCTCTTTGAATCTAAGTTTCCTCACCTGTAAAATGAGGATAAATTTTACTTACTAAATATTATAACATATATAAAGTACAGTGTCTGACATATCTTACTCTAATAAATGAGATTAGTGGCAATGTTAGTAGTAGTCTTTATTGTTGTTCTTGTTGATATGGTTTATCCTACAGACTAGATGTGAAATTGTAAGAAATCACTCAGACCCATAAAGTTAAAAAAAAAGGCTTTTAATGAGCACTTGGAAAAAATTGCCGTGTGAATTAGTTTTCTATAGACAGCAGACTCTACTAGCAATAATGTAGTATAAATTAAAGCTTCTGTATGCACAGATTACTTATCATCTATTGGTCTTTAAAACTATTTCTGTATGCTGTAATTGTCTTCGGTAATGATACCTTCATTCATGAAAGGCAACAAAAACAGATTTATATGTGCATATATAGTATACTTCCTCAAAGAGAGGAAGGCCAGTGAGGGTCTTAGTAGGACTCTGGATTATAATCTTTAAAGGAGACAATTCATCATTTTCAGAATAGGCATTCTAGTACAGTGGTTAAGAGCTATAAGCTTTGCATAGAATAAAACTGGATTGTAATCTTGGCTCTACCTCTTACAAGCCACGAAACCTCAGTTATAACATCAATAAAATAAGAAGAAAAACAGTTGTGAAGATAAAATGAAGTAATGTATAGAAAGCATTTATCACAGTACTTGGCACATAGTAAATGTTAATTATATCCATTTGACAGCCAAGGAGAAAAACAAAATCTCTTAGATGTTCCAATGATATGTGTATGTGTATAATATTTTTATAATTATATATATTTATATATTTTTAAATTGCTATAAGGCATGTTTGGTTCCATCAAAAAAAATTCTAAATATTTTGACCATCAGGAGAATGTTTGAATGTGGACACATACTTTCATCAGGCACAATGGAGGTCATTGCTTAATCTCAGACCACTGAGCAGGAGATGCACAGTGCCAAGGTCTAAAGATGATCCTAATGGGGACTGAGCTAAAGACCATCTGACCCTGCATAAACACACCCTCCACCTTAGATTTTCAAGTTATCATGAACACAAAGCTTAATATCTCTTCTCAGGCAGGTCCTGCCAACTGACTGTGAGAGGGTAATGAGAATCAAGGATGCCTGCTGACCCTCTGTGGGGGGAACGCAATGTCAATGAGGCACTGAGCTTGAGCCAGACCCAAAGCCTGTACTGCATAGATGCTCTACGACTCTTAGAGCCAGGAACTTGTCACCTTTTGCAGCCCTTACACCCTGTAGATATTCAATAGGTATATGTTGCATACTGGAGAAACTATGGAAGTCACTTATAAAACTAACCATTATTTTCTGGTCCCATCTCTCTCCACAAGCCCCTCACACCTTTTCTCCCAGTCTAAGTTCTAATCATACTAAATGGCTTTAATTTTCCAAAATCAGCCTGCCTTCACTCCTGTCAGGACTCTGCACAGTCCTTTGCACTCGCCAGAATACAGTCTCCACACTTTTCTCTCATCAGTGCCCAGGTGTTCTGCCCAGGTGTTAGCTTACCCTGTGCCCTGTACCCATATACTAGTGGCCAGACTATAAGATCAGTGATTTTCTCCCATAACCAAGCCTTGATGTTTGATCCTGACATTAGAGATGTACTTCTTCTCAATGACATTTCCCAAGATTTCACATCATTTTGAAATAGTACATTTATTAAGGAAGCAAGAGCAGGAAGTGATTAATGCATGCACATCTATTAGAATCCCTGAATTTAAAAGCACTAAACTAAGAATCAGGCTCCTTCTGCAGATCACAGGGTTTAGCACCAGACTGTTACCTAGCATGTGAGTCCTGGCTATAGAACCACTGATATGCACCTGTCACAGTCAATATTGAAGATACTATAGCCAGAGAATGTGGGGAATAACATTTGAGGCTTATTCCCAGATCCTCATTGTGTGTATGTGTGTTTGAACACTTAAAATTAAGAATGACTTTAGCATTTCATGGGGAAAAATGAGCCATAAATGCAAAACATGAAAGTATCTTTTAATATGAGCTTTTAAAATTTAGCATACTGAATGATTTATTTATCATCTAGAAAAATCTTCTGAAGGGGATATTTAAGAGTATATAATTGTTTTACAATTTTCAAAGTGTTTCCACCTCCCTTTTAATTCTCTCACACTCCATAGCTGACAGGGCAGCTTTGATAACCATTACTTTAAAAGTGAGGGGGAAAAGGGGACAGGAAGGTTGAGTGATTTAGAACATTAAACTTTTAAAACTCATCATCTTCTAATTTTTTTGACATTCTCCACATCTCTCTTTCTGTGCTCTCTCATATATCATTAGACATCAGAACTTGAGCCTCAAAAATCTGGTCTTTATTAGGAAAAAAAAATATGCCCTTGCCAACAAGCCTTACATTGTGAAAAATCAGTCTCTCTTAGTCAGATTTATTTTGCCAATTCTTTTCTGTCCTCTCTTGTTAAGCTTTTGTTCACAATTGCAATCACCCTTCTTTATAAAAAGATACAAAGCTGCAGAAACCAGGGTGTGTAAAGGATGAGAATATTCCCACTGGGTCTTGGCCTGTTTCCAACCCCAAGAAGGCTATCAGTTTCAGTGTCATGCTTCCAATTTCCCTGGAAAGTTCTCACCTCTTTCCCCACGTCCCAGGCCTCCCTAATCTTGCAACCCTGTATCTGAACTGCCTCTGCTTGTCTCAGCCTTTTCAAAAAACCTAAGTGCTTATCTCAGATATACAATTACAAGCTCCTCATCTTTTCTACATTTGTCACTGATATCAACCCCTGCTGTCAGGGTTGATTATCAAGATTGTAATCTTTTTTATATATACTCCTCTGCTCTCTGAATGAGAGAAAGTTTGTATGTTGGCCTTGAAGGATGTTTTATTATGATCCCTTTTTGCCATCCTTGCTTCCTTTTAGGGACATAGAGGCAGCATGTTGTTGTTTACTATATATGCTGTAATTCCAACAGGATTTGCATAAGAGAATGAATTTCACGGACCTCAATTTAGACCACACTCCCTTACCTTGTGCCTATATTATGACAATTGCCTCCTAACTGACCTTCCTGCCTCTTTTCAGCCTGTTTCTCAATATTGATAAATAGAATTATCTTTTTGAAATGCAAATCTTCTCATGCTGTTCTCTGGTTTAAAACCTTCCCCGGGGAAGAATGAAGGGGGGGAAATCGGAGAGGGAGATGAACCACGAGAGACGATGGACTCTGAAAAACAAACTGAGGGTTCTAGAGGGGAGAGTGGTGGGAGGATGGGTTAGCCTGGTGATGGGTATTACAGAGGGCACGTTCTGCATGGAGCACTGGGTGTTATACGCAAACAATGAATCATGGAACACTACATCAAAAACTAATCATGTAATGTATGGTGACTAACATAACATAATAATAAAACAAAACAAAACAAAACAAAACAAAAAAAGCCTTCCAGAGTCTCCCAACAGCTCTTAGGACCAGAGTCCACATGCTGCAGACTGGTCTCTCAAGGCTTCTGCCATGTATGTGGCTTCATTGGCCTCTTTAGTGTTACTCCTCTGCTTGACATCTTTCTTTCATCTATACTTCTTGCAATTTTCTCAACATGCTGGGCTGTCTCTCTTGATTTTAGGAGTTTGCACATGTCATTTCACAGTTTAGGACCCCCCTTTTTCTGCCTACCCACTGTTTTATTATTCTGCAAGACTTACCAGGCAACATCATCCTTGACCACACAAACACCATGGGTCTTGGAGAATTCCTTGGCTGGGCTCTAGCAAGACCACATTTACCTGAGAATTTCTTTGTAGTTTGAAGGCGGGTACTCTATATTATTTACTTCTGTACCTCAATGCCTGGCACAAAGTGAGCACTCAGTGATGATTAATAAATGAATTACTAATGTTCTATGCTCAGTGTATTAAGCATGCACAATACCCTTTTTATAATCCCACCTGGTCAGAGATGGGATTTTTTGACCTACTAGTGTTCGGGCAGGATACCACCAAACTGGGAGTCAAGAGGTCCAGGTCCAGTTCCTGTTACTTTCCATGCTATTGTCTGCACCCCTATTTCATTCACCTATTTTAAAATATATATTCATTGAATCTCTGGAAGGGGCTGACACAATTCTAGGTACTGAGGATGCAGTGTTGTATAAGATAGGGAGAGTCCTTTTCTCATGGAATTCAGTGTATTTGAGCAGACAAAAAACAAATGGAAAGACATATAGTACATATCAAGCTTTTGCAAGAGTTATAAATAAAATGAAACAGGACAAACAGGTTAAAGAATCAAGGGTGTACATTTTTAAATAGAATGGGCAGAGGAGGCACTTCTGATAAGTTGATATTTGAGTAGAGACCAAAAGGAAATAAAGGAATGAGCATGCACATTTTTGGAGGAAGAGGATTCTGACTAGAGTGAACAGCAAGGTCAAGAAGCCTGAGAAAGTTTGTGCGTAGTGAGGCTGCCATTGTTTGAGCACAATAAAGGAGGGGGTAGTGGTAAAAGCCCAGGTTCGAGAGTTGGCATGACCAAGTCACACAGGGTCTGTAGCTTATGGTGAAGTGTGTCCTTTTTACTCTGAGTTAGAGGGGAATCCATTGGAGGATATTGAGCAGATTTATGGCATGATCTGATTGTACTTTTTTTTTTTTAAAGATTTTATTTATTTATTTGACAGAGAGACACAGCGAGAGAGGGAACACAAGCAGGGGGAGTGGGAGAGGGAGAAGCAGGCTTCCTGCGGAGCAGGGAGCCCGATGTGGGGCTCGATCCCAGGACCCCGGGATCATGACCTGAGCCGAAGGCAGACGCTTAACAACGGAGCCACCCAGGCGCCCCTGATTGTACTTTTAATGCAGCACTCTGACTCTTCTATGTAGTGGATACAGTTGGAGGGGTGAATGTAGAAGCAAGGAGATCAGTTAGAAATCATGGCTGATGACTTGGGCTAAGATGATAGCAGAGAAAGCAGTGAGAAATAGGTTCTAGATACATTTTGAAGATATATTTCATAGCATGGAATTTTTGCTGATGAATTGCATGTGAAATGGGTAAGATATAGAACAATCAGTGATGACTCTAAAACTTCAGGTCAGTTTCTGAGATTAGGAAGACTGAGAAGAGCAGATTTTGGTTGAGTGGAGAAGACTGAAAGGATCAATTAGATGTCAGGAGATATAGATTCAGTTGTATGTATAAATGTAGGTACATGTTGATGTAGCTATATAGATGTATACAAGTGAACAGTCAACAGTAAGATAAATGAGTGTGGAGAGGAGGTGAGATTAAACTCTGAGAATTACCTAATATGGATAGATTTATAGCCATAGGATTGGAAATTGTCACCAAGGGAGTGAATGGAGACAGAGAAGATAAGGGGCATAAGCACAGATTTAGAAGGCAGGGAAAAACCATCAGAGGAGACTGAGAAAGAAAGACCCATGGAATAAGAGTAAAACCAAGAGAAAATGTTGTTCTGGAAACCAAGCAAAGTAGTTTCAAAGAAAGAGTTTCAAAAGCTGCTAATAGGTTAAATATAATGAGCACTGGGACTTTACCCTAGAACCTAGTAATGGGCAAGTTACTGTAGCTCTGACAAATGCAGTTTGGGGCAGTGGTAGGAACAAACTTGATAGAAGTGAGTACCTGAATGATTCAAAAATAATTATATGTAAGGAATATAAATAATTCATAAAATAAGACTGTTGCACTAAGTAATTTTTAAATTACCTTTTCATCTCTAATTTCTATGCTTTTAAAAATCATGTCCACGCTATACACCTCAGTACTTACCTGGTTGCCAATTCAGAACATTTTAGTTCAACCCAATATCCTGAGTATCAAATTACTTTGAAAGCACTTTATTTTTCCTTTGAGAGTTCAGAAGGCACTTTCGCTTTTTCAGAGCCTCAGGGCCACTTTTCCCTGCATCACTTATCACTGTACTATAGAACTTGTGAAGTGTCAGGTAATAGAATTCTAGGTAACAGAAAACTTCTTGCATTTATAGTCACCTTGTCTTTTGTTTCATTCTTCCCGCTGTTCTGCATATCTTATCATTGACGCATCCATCCATCTATCCACACATCTACCCTTCCCTTATTCATCAAACACTGGAAATATCAAGATCTCTGAGCATTCTCTCTTCTTTATTTGGGGACATACTATGGAATATCTCCTGACCCATGGGAGAATCACCTAGTACAGATTAAACTGAGGAGGTCCAAGAGAAAAGCAGGTCCAAAGTTATAAAAAGAAGGGGGGAGATATAAAGAGAAGTTGAAGCATTACAGCCAGAAGACTATTTTAATCATAATCCCAGAGTGAACCTTACATTAAAGCTATAAATATTGTGCTAGCATCACATCCAAAAGTGAGTATTTGGAGAAAGTTAGGTGTGGTGAACAGCCTGAGAAAAGCAGTGTAAGATGAAGTGCTTATGAGACGTACTAGGAGTCTGCTTTTACATTATGAAGATTTATGGAACAGGGGCAGTATTGATAGGAAAACGGGTGCATGATACCAGAATAAAACATAATTAAAGTAATGAAGATCTTAAGATGCTCAGTTTTTCATTTTTTATTTCAGCTTTTCTTATTCTTCTTCCCTTTCTGACTCCTTTTTCCCTCTTATACAGCACAAAGAAAAAATTGATACAAACCATGATGATGAAGTTCAGAATAAAACCTTTCTTTTTTAAAGCACACAATTGAGCTTTAATAAAATTGAGTCACCTCTCTTAATTTAATTTTACTTCTTAAGTTCTATATCTAACAGTTTTCTTCAGAGGAAACATATATTTTCTAAAGTGACATTCTTGACACTTTCTCAATGAGTAGAAAACATTGCATTATACAAGATTTTAAGTGCAACCTTCAGCACAGCAACATGCATAAGCACAGTGAATACAAGATAGAACATGAGAAAAATGGTCTTTTTTTTTTTTTTTTTAAACTCTTGGCTACTTCAGCAGGACAGGGGAGATAATGGTTTGGGCTTATGTGCAGGGGTTCAGAATTACAGCCAATGAAGCAGAAAGAAGTCAGGCTATCAGGTAGACAGGTACATGGCTACTGCAGGAATAAACTTTCCCTGCCAGAGAAAGAAGATCCTGATACTCACACACACCTCTGTGAAACATCCGAAACAGTTGGAGCAATGGGGCAGATGTGCCTAGAGATATTAGACAGACGTGATAGGGGGAGCATAGAGCACGATAGTTTCAAGTTCTTGAGGGAAATAAGTTGCTACAATCAATAGAGCCAAGAAGGCTCATTATGTGGGATACTCCTTATAGGATGTGGATCTTCCTAAGGGAATTCTCTGCTAGAGCTGTGAGGACTTTTACCCTGCTCAAACAGATTTGAGTCTTGAAATTGATTTCTGATTCTGAAATACTTTAACTTTCGTTCTTATCTTGAACAAGAAGTTTCCGGTAGTTATGATAGAGAGAAACAAACAAAGATAGATTCAACCCCAGAACATATTTCTGAAGTAAAGGGGGAGTAGCTGTGCTTTGCTTATGGATCCTAAGACTAAGTACTGAAGGGTGAGACCCCCTAAATTCTAGAGTTCTTTTACCTTTTCCTATGGATTACAAGCCAATAATGTGGACATGCTAAACAAAGGCCTGGAATGCTAATAACTTTGAAAGAAAAGAAGGTCTTCCCTGGTAGACAGTGGTGTGTTAGGAGGCCATGAAACCCTCCTGTCTGGCATGATCCTGTCAGGTGATGTCCTTGAGCCCCATGTTCATCTCAGAGTTGTGGAAAAGCATTTCTGAGCTCTGTTGTCCTCATCTAAAGAACTCTGATAATGTTGCTTAGTTCACATTTTATTGACTAGACTAGATAACACCTGCCTGACTATAGTTAAACTATACCTTGCTTTATAGATTTTATTAATATGAGTAAGGGACAGGTGGGGCTAGGTAGGGAAAAGTAGGTAGGGGGCTATGTGGTCAAGCTCACAGAAATCCTCAAAATGCAGAAGTGTAAGGAAACCAGAGGTAAGGGAACAAACCAGACCACCCTGCCGTAGGTGTCAGAGGTGGGGAGGGTGTCTTTTTTATGACCGTCATTAAAGATATTATCACCAGTCCTTACTCAAACCAAGATGTCACAAGAATGTTAAGGCCATAGGCTCCCTGGTCAGTTCTAAGTAAAAGATTGTCAGTGGAGGCCCACATTGGCAACCCAGTCAGGACCCCTCTCACTCCTGAGAGCTTTTTCTGTATCCTTGCTTAATAAAACTCTCTTTACTCACTCTCCTTTGTCTGCGAGATTTATTCTTCAACACCCTGAGACAAGAATCTAGCTCTCCCGCTTCAACTCCATGTTGGCCGCTAAGTTACTCAAGGACTTTTATCACTGAACAGCACCTGGCACATTTTTAGTATCAAATAAGTGCTTCTTAAAATGAAATGTGAGGAATTATTGTTACTATTATTTTTCTTCTAATGGATTGGTTTCATGCTCCCGAACATCCTGCTGGTGCCTGGTACCTGCTATACTATTATATTTTATCTGCAACAAGCTAGCCTGAACTCCTGCATACATCTTGGCACTGTGCAATATGGTAGTCATTAGCCACTGTACCGAAAGAGCACTTGAAATGGGGCTAATGCAACTGGGAAATAGAATTTTTATTTCAGTTAATTTAAGTTTAAAAATGGACACTAAATTCAGTTATGGGAAAACTTTATGTTTGGGACAACTTAGATTATGAATCTACCTTTTCTCTAAACTTTATGAAATTTAAATATAGATCAAATATTTCTGATGAAAATTCAGTTTCCAAATTGAGATGTGTTAACATGTAAAATACATACCAGATTTTGAAGACTTATTTTAAAAATAATTTATCAGTGTTATTAATGATTTTGCTTATGATCACATGTTGAAATGATAATAGTTTGGACACATTAGGTTAACCAAAATATATTATTGAAATTAATATCACAGTTCCTTTATGTTTTTTGCATTCTTAAATATTGGCTGCTAGAACATTTAAAATTGCATATGTGTCTTACATTAAATTTCTATTGGACTGTGCTGCTCAAGACAATCCCCAATTGTTAACAGTTATGCTCCAATTTTGATTACGACTCTGAACTTAAAACTAAATTTGAGTCCATTTCTGGTGGTGATGAAAATGATGACTATAACAACAAAGATAATATCTTAATTTTACTACTTACATGGAATTTTAGAGTTTTCAAAGCATTCTTACCTAGAATATTATGTTAAACCTTATAAATCACTGCAATGTGCTATAAAATGCAGGAAAGCTCCAAGAAGCAAATAACTTACACAAAGTTATTCTGCCCATTATTGGCAGGGCTGTGATCAGAACGCACGTGTCCTGATTCCAAAAAGCTTTTTCCACCCACCTCCCTGGCCTTCTTTTTTGTTGTGTTTTCTGTGATTTCCTCTAAAATACATCACTTCAATTGTAATAGTGTATTAATAATAGTTACATACATTCATGAAGTCTGTTGAGTTCAGTACTTATATCATGCAAAAGAGTGACCCAGGATTAGGATTCCGTTTCATTGTTAGGCCACTTTTCTGACGATTTTTTTCCCCTCCCCACAAGATTACGATAGTAATGTTAGAATCCTGCCACTGGAATTTTGGAGTGAATCTTTCACTCAGGTACTATTAGAGTACGTAAAATGATAAGAGACCTGGGACTTATTTCCGCTTACCACACATGTTGCGTGACCATCAGCATGCCTGTCTGCTGGTAAATGGCTGAGTCTGTTACAGAATTTAGTTTGAGTTTATATGATTTATTAATGTGTGGGCTTGCTTGAGAGGGGTCAGAAGGGGGAATAGTTTCCTTGAAAGGCTTTCCACATCGTCTCAATCAGTAATTTAAGGACCGGATTCTGCAGCAGTCTCTCATAAACTGGGAAGAATGAAAAAGGAAAAGAATTGTATAAAGCAAGGTAACATGATCAAAACAGATTCCTTTAATTTATGTCCAATACCTTCTGTGTGTTGGGAGCTTTCATCATATCATTTCATTTAAATATAAAATAACCTCATGAGAAATATATCATTACCATTTTATAAGTAGAGGCCCACAGTTCAAGTGGTAAGTTGGATTCAATCCCGAGTCTATGGCTATAGCTGGATCTCTTTCATTTTCCTTCTGTATAAAAAGTGGCAATTGTGGTTCAATAAAAGAAACACTAGACTTTGAATCAGAATCAGATCCAAATTGCAGGCATAATACTTACGATTACATAATACTTGAGATTCAAATATATTCATAATACTCAAGATTTGAATTACAGACACAATATTCAATCTCTACCCAACATCATTGTACATTTACTCATTCATTCATTCAACAAGTGATGCTGATTGCTAAGCCCTGTGTTAAATGCTGGGATATTGTGAAGATTAATGAGATGCATCTATAAAACAACAAATGTTTAAAGTATTTTCTATGTTTAAATTAGTAATGATACAATAGTCTGTGGTGATGTGGAGAAATACTGATACTTATACCCAGCTACAAAGATTAAAGTAATAGACACCGTCATCATCTACCTGGTTATCCAGGCCAGAGTTCACAGTATCAACTTAAGAAATTCCCCTCTCCTCATTTCCATGTCATGTTTCCAGCCTTAACTGATCGACATCTGACCATGCCTCTCCATCCCCATTGCTATTGTTTAGCTTAGGGATCATCTTTTTTTTTCTTCAATAAACTATTTTTTAGAGCAGTCTTTAGTTCATAGCAGAATTTAGTAGAAGATACAGAAATTTCCCATATACCTTCTGCCCCACATATGCATAGCCTCCCCCATTATCAACATTCCCCATCAGAGTGATATATTTATTACAATTGAAGAACCTACATTGGCACAATATTATCAACCAAAGTCCATAGTTTACATTATGGTTCACTCTTGGTGTTGTACATTCTATGAGTTTGGACAAAGATATAATGATGTGAACCCACCATTATAATATCATACAGTGTAGTTTCATTGTCCTAAAAATTCTCTTTGCTCTTCCTTTTTATGTCCCAACCCCCAATATCATGTAGTGGAATTATACAATATATAGCCTTTTCAGATTGGCTCCTTTCACTTAGTAATATGTATATAAGTTTCCTACATGTCTTTTCATGGCTTGATAGCTCCTTTCTTTTTAGTGCTGAATCATATTCCATTATCTAGATATACCACAGTTTATTTATCCATTCACCTATTGAAGGGAATTTTGGTTGCTTCCAAGTTTTGGCAGTTATGAATAAAGCTGCTATAAACATCCATGTACAGATTTTTGTACTGACACGCTTTCACCTTACCAAGGAATGTGATTGTTGGACTGTATGTTAAGAGTGTGTTTAGTTTTGTAAGAAACTACCAAACTATCTTCCAAAATGGCTGTACTATTTTGCGTTACTACCAGCAATGAATGAGAGTTGCTCTTGCTCCCCATCCTTGTGAGCATTTGGTGTTGTCAGTGTTTTGGATTTTGTCCATTCTGTTAGGTGTGTGGTGGCATCTTGTTTTAATCTGCATTTTCCTGATGACATATGATGTGGAACATCTTTTCATATGCTTTTTTGTCATCCATAGATTTTCTTTTGTGAGGTTTCTGTTAAAATCTTTAGGCCATTTTTTTTTTTTTAATTGGGCTGTTTGTTTTCTTATTGTTGAATTTTAAGAGTTTTTAAAAATATATTTTGGATAACAGTCCTTTATCAGATGTGTCTTTTGTAAATATTTTCTCCTTGACTGATCCTGAATGGGAATGTATGATTATCTCTTAACTAGCTCATTGACCCCCAACTTTAACCTGTCCTCCACACAGCTATTAGACTCAGAAACCCACTAAGACTCTAAGATGGACTCTAAGATGACTATTTGCTCCTCTAGTTGCTTCACACCTCACCTCCTCACCCCTGCATGCCAGATACACTCAACTACTTATAGTTTCCCAAACAAGCCAGGCTGATTGAAGTTTCCATGTCCCTGATCATGTTTTCACCTGTACCCAGAATGCCTTTTCTCTGCTCCTTCACTTAATGAGCTTTCACTGATCTTTCAAAAATCATCTCATCAGCCTTTTCTTTTAGCTAAACCTTTTGCCTTAAACATCTACATTAAATTTACCAGTCCCTCAGACCTCTTTGTTATCCTTAAATAAACATAAAACATAATGCTACTACAGCACTAACAATACCTAGCTGCACTTATTTATTTGCATGAGTCTTCCTCTACTAAACTGTACCAAAATTGCGATCAAGGGCTGTTTTATTCACGCCCAGTGCCTGCCACAGAGCAGGCATTTGGTACATATTTACAAGAAACAATAAATATTTATCATTGCTTAAAATCTTTTAGCAGATGCCCTTTGTCTACAAAATGAAGTCTGAACTCATTTCAAAGGTATACCACTAAGCAATGGCTCCTCATAAGGCCTTTGCTTAATCTAGAGTCTTTTGATGTGTCCATACATCTATTTATGATCCCATTATAGTAAAATACAAGCAATTCTTCTAATGAGTGTTAGGGTTTCAGGCTTCAAGGTCATGACTCATCCAAATTCACAGTTGAACTATTTAAGGGCCTAGTCAATCAGGCCATTCCTGCACTAAAGACCAGATGAGAAAGGGCTTGTGGGAGCTCTTTGTTACCTATGGATCTGAGGAGAGTGGGCGTGCTAAAATGTAGGCCAACCTTTAAACAAAATCTAAAAAATGTTCGCAGCCCATTTTATCTATCTAAACCTTGCCAATTCTGTCTCTCTCCAGCTGACGTTCCCAAAAGCTTCCCTGCCCATCACTCTTACATACTTCTAGGTGCTCAGGTCTTTTTTGTGGAATCTTAAGTTGCAGATAACTTCCACTTTCATCACTTGTCTTGACTACCATCCTATCTTCATAACCTCATGACTGCCTGGTGGAAGGAGGGCAAAGAGGCCACTTCATTCCCCATGCAATGTGTAAGTGCCCAGAAATGAGAAACTGTGCTTTCCAAGAGAAAAGACTGTGAGTGAGCTGTCTGCAATTTGCTTACACTTAGTGAGTTAGCTTGACATTCCCCGTGCTATGTGGGCTGGAGCTGGCACACAGCAATGCCAGCATTCCCTCTGCTGCTAGCATGTAATTAAATGCTTTGTGAAGCATTTGGGGACATTCAGTTATGTGAAAAACATCACAGAAATGAAGGTTCCCTTTGCCTTTGTTCTTTAATCTAAGGTGTCTTGTTTCTTACATTCATTCAGTTATTCTTTCTTCAGGTACTTATTGGTCCCCATAATGTCTGAATTAGACATTTGCATAGGAAGATTTTGTTTTACACATTGGGAACTCTCTAATAAATAATTCTGAAATATTAGCTGTGTAGGACACCTTTAATTTTACAAGCAGAATGATGGTTATTCCTTCTCTTGCATCTCAGCATTATCTGGTAGGTCACTAACTGGCTATAGTTTCAGGTCAGTTTGATTTCTAGCCAACTCTGCCTTTCTTTTCTGTCTACTTCTCTCCCTGAGCCAATTATGGCAAAGTCAGAGGCCATATAAAAAGCTCTGTCCCTATGATGTGAGGGAATTTGGCTTTGATTTTACAATCAGTGGGCCCAGTGTTTAGTGTGCCATAGATAAGCTCTTGGTTGAGTCCAACTAGCTTCTAAGTGACAGCTTTCTCTGCTTCTTAACCTCTACACCATGGTTGACACTTTTATTTCCAGAGGACAAGGCAGATCCCTGTTTTCTTTGCCTCTTGCATTGGCCTGATACCCTGAACTGCTCTGAAACCCGAATAGCTGATTGTTTCCTCTCTAGTGTTCCTTTAATTTCCTGTCCAAGGCTTTGAGATTCGTTGCATCATCCTGAGAGCACCCCCGCTGGATGATATTTGTTGCCCAACACCTGCCCAACACTTGCCTCACAGCCCATGCCGTGTCCCACAGGCCCGGTTTGACATTTCCCTTCTTCCTCATTCCCTAAGCACAGAGTAGTAAGGTCTGCCGGGACTGTGCCAGGGGTTACATGCTGACCAGACTCAGTTCACAGAGCCAGATCCTGTCTTCTTTAATTCCAGTTTCTTCCCTCTCTTCACTGTCCTTGTTTCCAAGAGCTAAGTATGCCATACAGTGTGGCCACTCGAGTTTTGACAAGTTCCAACTTAGAATTGTCATCTATGTTTTTTCATGGGAAAATATGTCATTTTTATCTTTGACATTAAAAATGCAAACTGAAAAAAAAGAAAAAAAAGAAAAATGCAAACTGAATGAACTTCAAATTTGCAGACCTGGGCACCTTTATAACTTATATTTATATATTTTTAAATTCTATTCATTATCATAATGTTGCTTTTTTTTGGAAAGAATACTTTAAGTGGATACACACACAAGCCAAAAACATATGGTAAGTATATATATTTATTTATATATACAACATATAAATGTAATATATTTATGTACATATGTACATATATCTATGATTCTTCATTTAAAAAAATTATAGAGTCAAAGCAGAAGAGCATTAATACTTCAATCTTGAAAATACAGCAATATTCTTTCATAAAACCAATTTTAAATATTTCCTCAATTAAAGGACTACAGTATTAAGAGCCTGACTACATCACAGTGTATATGAAATGTTAACTATAGCCAACAATGTGTCAGTAACTCAAAGAAAAAAGAAGCAAAAGGACCAGCCTCTGCTTGGCCACCAGAGGCACAGACAAAATTTGTAACAATGCTTAATTATGCCCTTTGCATCAACTCAGCGTAGATTGCATAATTACATTGATGATCCCAACAGACTATTTCATCTAGAAATAATATTCTGCTCTACTGTTCTACTACCTGTGAGTAGCTACCTGCTTATATAGGAAGGCAAAGATGACTCTTCCATTTGCCAGTAATCATATATATCCCTAGTACATTCTGAAAAATCAGATTGGAAATTTTCGAAGTACACCTGAGGTTTCAGTTGTTATGTTAGATAGTATATTATGTGTCATTCGATTTGGCAAAGGGATGACATTGTTCTATAAACACACCTGAATTGCCGTTAACAGAGGCAGCTGTTCAAAGTCACTATTTAATAACAAGCTCCCTAGCAAAATGATTATAATTTCTTTGTATATTATACACACACACACTTTTCTTGAAGTATAATTGTCTGTTTTTAGACTATGCTATCAGAGATGCAGACGTTTAACTTATCTGAACCTCAGCTTCTATAATAGGATAATAGTGTCCACTCACACACATGACTATTGTGCAGATTGAATGAGATAATGTATATGAAACACCTAATAAGAATGTGACAAATAACAATCATTTAATAAATGTTATCTACTTTCCCATTTCCATTCATGAAATTTGAGAAGATCTTGACAGTAGTTATCTCTACAACTAGTGTTGTGCCCCAAGAACAAATCTAGCTTGGGTGGATATATCACTATATGGATTTAGTCATTTAGATTAATTTTCCTGTCTGAATTGGTTTAAAACAATCCTGGCTGCTTTCACATTAGCTAATATGCAATATCATACTACAATGATAATAATGGCTCCTATTTATTGATAACTATGCTCTGTACATTATTCCTAAAAGCTTCTCTGAAAGGTGAAAATTTACTCCCCTCATTTTGCAATGAGTGAAAAAAGTTCAGGCACCATTAGATTAGGAGACATACCTAAGGTTCTACGCTAGCAAGTGCCAAAGCTGGTAACTCAGTAGCTGTGCTGGCTCTCCAGCTTCTGCATTTCCCCCATACTGCATGAAATCCCTCTTGTTTTCTCATGTATTTACCCCACCAGTCTATGAGACATGACCTTTGTTATATTCTTGCTGTTATCTTTACTGCATGGTACAGTTCAAGGCATAGGGTAGATCCTAAATAATTTCATGAAAGAAGAAAGGACTCTTCAAGCACAACTAATATAATCCACTTTAGCTCAATAAATAGCTCTAAAGGTTTACCTGATAGGCCCATAAAATTCTGGTTGTAGGAAAATCACAATCCTAAATAAGAACTATTGCTGTAGTTGTAGTTTCCTAAAATCAGTCTGGGTTTTATTCCCTAGGGAACTTGCGATGTACTAGGGGACTCCATATGTGTAATGCTAACATCCCGCAAGACTCAGTGTAATGAGTTAAGAGTGATGCAATGTGTGTGGGTATACCCTTGGATTCTGCTTCAGGTGGTCAGAAAAGTGTCAACTGCAGGGCGTGGGATGGTGATATCTGACTTGGACTTTGAAAGATGAGCAGAATTTCAATTTGTGACAAGAGAGAAACTGACATTTTGAGCAGAGGGAGAAGTATTAGGAAAATAGAAAAAATAGTTTGTAAAAAAGTAGTTTGCATAAAGGTTGTACTTAGAGATAATTTAGACAGAATCAAGGACCTTCTATAATTCCAGAAGTGACAAGCTTGTTTAATTTGAACTCAAAGTAACCACAGAAGCTGAGCATTTATACTTCATCTTCAGGAGTGAGAAACAGTGGCTAACTTTTCTCAAAAATTTTACCTTTTATCTCTGCCCTTGCAAGGCAGGACCAGGAAAAGTCAGCTATTATCCTTGACTGCTATAGAAGTAGCTGAATGTGAATTAAATGGAAGGAGCAGTAAAAGATGAGCCCAAGGAGAAGGAAAGGAGTAAGATCAAAGAAATCCTTGAAGTGTTAATTGCAATGACTGAAAAAGAGGTAACATGAAGCTGAAAGTAAGATGATCTGCTATAAATAGAATTTGAATGCAGAATATTAGAAGGTCAGCAGATGGGGCTCTAAGAGGTGAAAATTACCTATAAATTCAGACTAAGAAATAAAGCTATGTGATAAATTCAGAAAAAGATGAGATAAGATGAGTCCAAAACTAGGAGATAAATTTTCACTTTTTGGGTTAAACCAGTTAAATACAAAGAGTACAGATAAAACCAGCTCTCTGCAGAAGTAATCAGAGGATAAAATGACTCCCAAAATAAAGCAGAGAGCTGAGAGTTTATGAAAATAGAATCCACAGACCAGCATGTGGTCCTAGGAAGGCAGGGCATATAAAGGAAAATGGAAAAACTGCTGGTAAAAAATGTATTGAGGTTTTCATACTGTCTATAGCTCTTACTGATTGTGTGACCTTAGACGAGTCACTTACCCTCACTGATGCTCAGTTTCCACATCTGTATAATTATACCCTTGGAGGCAGTATAGGAGTAGGGCTGCAGAATCAGACTGTCTGGGTTCAACTCTTAGCTCTACAACTTACCATCTGTGAATGTTGAGTAAGACAATTTTCTTGCCTCATTTTTTTTTTCATCTGTAAGATGTAAATGATATATATGTTACAAGATTTATAAAAAATTATTTCTAGGAGGTGAAAGGCAAAACTATCAAAACTTTTGAAAGCAATATAGAATAACTTTATTATTATCTCAGGATTGGGAAGGATTTTTTTTTCAACAAGACACAATAATTATAAATTATAAAGAGAGAGATTGATAAACTTGACTACATTAAAATTAAAAGACAGTAAAGAGAGCTAAAGAAAAACCATAAACTGGGAGAAGATATCAGGAACTCACACAGAATGTTACATATCAATATTCAGGATATAGTAAAAACAACAACAGCAAACTTTACAAATCAGTAAGATAAAAGACAATCCAATAAACCAATAGAGAAGAAAGGGAGTTATTAACAGTATGCTCAAAATTCTGGTTCATTGAGATGGAGTGGGAAGCTGGGTAGTAGATACTTAGGTGTTCATTTTATCATTATTAATATTTTATACACTTTTTAAAGTAAATAATATGTATTTCTCAATACATTTTTAAAAAATGGAGATTACAATAAGTACTTACTTCATAAGGTTGCTATGCGGAGAAACAAGTTATTTAGAATAGTGCCTGAAATATAGTAAATACTTAATAAGTGTTTATTATTATTATTAATACCTTAAAACATTAGAAGCATTGTAGGTAGTTGATAAAAGGTAGATATTATTTTTAAGCTATCATCTAGGGAAAGAATATGTGAATAGAGAGAGTGTGGTTTGCATGGAGACTAGAAGAAATCATCCAGGGAAAGGTCTGAAGCTCTGCTGTCAAGATGGTCCTACAAGTACAGGTGGTTCATCACAATATTGTAGGTCTATTATACCAGCCTTTATGATCCCCTGGCTGTCATATCAAATGCATATAATAACCCTTCAGTTTCTCACACAACTATTCTCAGAGGAATATAATATGCAAATCAAGCAGTATAAATATTCTGCTCTTTTCGTTATCTTTATTACATTTTTTTCCAATTAATAGAGAAACATTTTATGCCTCAATCTCTTCTGAGTTTATTTAGTGGAAGTTTTACCCTTCCAAATTCAGAAAGCATCAATAAAATTATGTTTCTAGACCAGTGAAGCAGAAGACTGGTTCCTGGATCATGATCCAGCCTCAGCAACGGAGCCTGGCCTGAGCAGCCCAGCAGACCCGTCTCTGATCAGTCCCTAACTAAAAAAGATTGAAGAAAAAATTGCAAAATGTTTTGGTAAGAGACTGTTTTGATTAGGGTTCTTGACAATGATACTAGAGTAGCAAATATATCTTGAGATCATTTAAAGGCACTGGCATGGCCACCTGGTATACTGTTTTGAGTTAAATTCTGAAGTAATGTCCACAGAGTGTAAATGAGGTTAAACATGGAGAAAAGGAAGGCATGAATCACAAGTGTGCTATGAATTGATGGGCAAGCACTGATCATCAACCCAAAGAAGGGAGTGATATTTTATGTGTGTGTGTGTGTTTTTTAAGACATACAGTGTCAAAACAAAACTACAGCTATTTTTAAGAAAGGATGTGGACCAGACTTGGGAATATTTGCTCCTTATAATTGCAAAAGAGAGAAGTTTCCTAGGGAGTTTAGCACTTGTTCTGTGTACAACTTATAGCATGAAAAGTATAATAAATTCTATTTCTGGTGTCTGAGTTTAGAAATAAAAATGATCAGCAAAACCATACATTTAGGTATTATTTGTATGTGTATGTAATTACAGAATCTGGATTTGAGTATCTACTCATAGGTTGATCAGTACTATCAAAAGTGTGAGGTAATCACCAAGAGAATTGATAGAGTTTATATATAGAGAGATTGTCATAAAATGAAAGACATTGTGTTTTCTGACCATAATATAATAGTAGTTGAAATTAATTTCTCAAAAGCTAGAAAAATTGACAAAGATAAATAGAAGAAGGTCAAATTCCCATTAGAGCAAATGAATTGTTCTTAATGGCGAGCAGGTTGATAAATAGGAGAAAAGGTACTCTCTCTTCTCAAAATATCCAAGAGTAGTGTTAAAAAAAATTATTCCGATACTTGTTAAAATGGAAAGGCAGACTATTCAGGATGATCTCAATAGGTATAGAGACTATTGCAATGGGGTTTTGCAATATGGGAGAAAGATTGGGTTCAACAGCAAATACAACAAGGAGAAGCGGGGATTTATAGCCAAGTTGCAGAGTAGGGGTCTGTGGATGGAAAATTACTAAGAAGAAACATCAGGGATAAGGAGGAATTTTGGGCAAACTGACTAGGCAGGAGTCTTCCTGCCAGATTAGGGTGATCAGGTATCATTTGAGGGGATAGTGGAGATGAGGAATTTGATCAGATATTGAGGGTGGGAGATTCTGCCTAAACTGACTTAATAGGATTCTTACTAACACTGAGCTCTTGAAGACATGCTCAAGGATGGGGCCTAGTCAGGCTCAGAGGAACCTGCCTGAGGAACCTGGTCAAGGAGAGAGTCTTTGTCTTATTAATACTTGGTAACATCTGATACAAAGAAAACTCTCAAGAGAGAGATAAATGGAGCTAGAATGTATAATGCTAAGTGACATAAGCCAGTCAGAGAAAGACAAATACAATATGATTTTACTCATATGTGAAATTTAAGAAACAAAACAAACAAGCAAAGGAAAAAAGAGGCAAACCAAGAAACAGACTCTTAACTATAGAGAACAAACTGATGGTTACCAGAGGAGAGGTGGGTGGAGGGATAGATGAAATAGGTGATGGGGATTAAGGAGTGTATTTGTGATGAGCACCAGGTGATGTATGGAATTGTTGAATCAGTAAAATCAAATGTAGCACTGCTTGTTAACTAACTGGAATTAAAATAAAGACTTAAAAAAAACTCTCAGGAGAAGGAATAAAGACCCAAACTCTAGTCTGCATGTAGAAATTATTGGAGGATCCTCGCATAGACTTTCTAAAGGTAAAGAAATTGAAGCAAAATTTATACACACCATCAAGAGTAATGAGATAACTCCAAATTGATGAGGAAAGAGAGAATGAGATAGGTAGGTAGGTAGGTAAGTAGGTAGATAGATAGATACATAGCTAGGTATACAGATGGTAACATGGCCTTTTTAGGTCATGCAGGAGAACAAACATATGAAGAACATGTTAAAAGAGAAAGGATGGATAAGAGAACAGTTAATTTTGGAATTGCTTCAGGAACAAGAAGAAGCACACAGGAGGAATCATTCATTCATTCATTCTTATAGTCATCCTGCAGAAGCAGGATGTACCCCCACTCAGAATCTGATTTGGGTGTCAAGACTAATAAACACACACACACACACACACACACACACACACACACACACACACACCAGATGGGTATGAAAAGTTTATTCCTTCTATAATAAGGCTTTTTGGAAAAATAGGCTTCACAAGCTGGTCCAAAAATCACTTGACAGAGCAAGGAAAGGAGATTGGCTCAAAGTTTTTATTGTGGATTGGGGTGGGGCTGAGGTAAAATTCCCACTTAAGCAAAATACTGTGTAGTTTGAATCGTCCACCTACACCAAAGGACTGTGCAGCCAGGCCTTCCAATAAGTTTGCCCAGATGTGGGGTGGAGGGTGAAGGGCCCTACATGTGAGCCATGAAAGGGAGGTAAGATATTTTTCTGACTGTAATAGGATAGTATTGAAGGATTTTGTGCAAGGGAATTACATGCTTTACATGTAATTACATGATTTACATGTTTAAAAGATTGATACCTTTGCTTCTATATTGAGAATGGAGTGTAGAAAACAAGAGCAATAGAAGGGGATTAGTTAGAAGGATTATGCAGCAATGCAGGTCATTTTTACTTGACAAGTAGCAGGGAAGCTGGTAGGAAGAGGTTTGACTTGGGATACATTTTGATAGTACAACCAACAGGATATGGTGACAGATTGCATTTAAAGTGTGAGAAAAAGAGAGGAATGTAAGAAGATTCCTAAGTGTAAGGCCCGGTCACCTGGGTGAGTAGAAATGGGCAAGACAACTGTGGAGGCAGCATACGGAGTTTTGTTTGGACATATTAAATTTTGGATACTGGTGAGACATCTAAGTGGAAATATCAACTAGGAATTTGGATGTACTAGAGGCATCCACTAAGCAAAGGCTCACACATTTTAAGATTATTATTGAATGAAGACCAATCAAAAATTAAGAATGATTTGGCAACACATGTAAAAAGTCCAGTACTTCAGTATAATTTATTTCAGCAACATTAATCAACAAACATCATGAATTTGTTCAAAAGAAAAAAATCCTTAGGGTGAAGCTAAAATCTCTGCTCAGGTCCACTAGCCAAGAAGTGGGGGAAGCCCTTTGTGATGCTGCCAAACTTTCCTGAGATCCCTGTTGAGTCCTTTAAAACATCTGAGAATGGCTTCCAGCCAACCTTTGGCTGCACTTTTAATGGCATATGGGCTGAAGGTGTAATGACCAGCACGAAAAAACAAGAGACGTTAATAATGCTATTTAAACAAAGCTGAGAGAGATTTTATGAAGTGGAGGCAACAAGCCATACTTATCATGGACTACATGCTTTTTTGGATAGGATCTTGTTTAGAGTCTGGAAAATAAAAAGACAAGAAGATAAAGCTAAACAAAGAGCCATAAACTTCAGTTAAAAATATGCAAAGCATTAAAGGAGTGTTCTGGGAAGAATTTAGAATCTCTTGTATGTAGAACAATAAATGAACTTGGGAAGGGACATCATATTCAGGCTGCCCTTGGCAACCTGACTGGTAGCCCCTCATAGGAAAAGTTGTCCACCCTGCTTGCTTTCTTATTTATATGCCACCCTTCACATGCTTCCAGAACTGTCTTTCAGGAGCACAACTCATATTTTATTTCTCTCATTTCTCAGAAACTTAGTCAAAGTCCTCCATTATCTTATATCAAACTGTTTTTTACACCACACATTCCACTCACTATGTCTCATTGTGTATTTTTCTCTGTTGTCCTTCTCTTATGTTCTGCTTTAACCTTTGGAAAACATTTTCCTACAGAATTTTTCTCATCCTTTAAGAACCAGGTTAAATCCTTCTCCTCTAAGAAGCTTTCCTTGATCATCTAAGCATAGTGAGTCTTTGCTTCCTCTGTTTCATTTCCTTAGTTAAGCTTGACTTCACGAGCAAGTACTACAGTTGTTATAAAGTTGTTAATTTTCCCAGTGAGACTGTGAACACCATGAGGCCAAACACCATGTTTCATTCCTTATGTTGGTATTTCTTCAGCCTTTAGCAAAGTGCCATGGTCACTATGTTCAAGACAGACTTGAAATCATGAATCTTAAAAAGTTTTACCAATGCCTGAGATAGGATTTAATTAATCTTAGCTCTTGGTATTAATATTAGTAATTTTAACACAATTAAAACCATAGGAGCTGAGGTTTTTTCTTAATTCCAATTTTTTCCTCTTATTTACCTATGGATTGAAGTGGAATCCAGAAGTTTGGGATAAGGCTTAATCATAGGTCTTTCCCATTATGTAGCATATTAAACAGTGAACAGAGTATAGGTAGGTAGCTATGGTCCTGGGAATTTTTAAAGAAGCTTCTATTTCTTTCTCTTTGTTCCACAGTCAGGTTGCAAGAACTGAAAGTTTTAGATTTGAATACAGGAGTGATTTTCAAGGTGCAGTGCACCAGATAACCTAATGACCATTTATAAAGTTCTTGATGTCTCTGTGGAAAGATGATATGAAAGAACAAATGATTTTTCTTTATGGCTTCACTTAATTTCATTTCATCTATAGTTATTCATTTCGAAGTTAACAGGCTTTATCTTTTTTTTTTTTAAACAGGCTTTATCTTTATTCTTCCTCTCTGTGTTCAGCTTTATTTTATTTATATATTTTTTAAAGATTTTATTTATTTATTTGACAGAGAGAGACACAGCGAGAGAGGGAACACAAGCAGGGGGCATGGGAGAGGGAGAGGCAGGCTTCCTGTCGAGCAGGGAGCCCGATGCGGGGCTCGAACCCAGGACCCTGGGATCATGACCCGAGCGGAAGGCAGATGCCTAGCGACTGAGCCACCCAGGCGCCCCTGTGTTCAGCTTTATTAAAACAAACTGTTCTCCAGGAGGAGATTATTGTAGATTTTAAAACCCCATGTCACATAGAAATATAACAAAATAAATCCTTGTTAAAATATAATCTTTAATTTTTCCAAAAATAAATTATCAATCTTTTCATTTTTATTGGTATTTCTCGATTAATTAACCACTTTGGAACATTTGAACTTTCTGGAATTTAATATAACTATCAAGAAACTAGGTGGTAGATGGTGTTTTTAAGATAGACTTGGCAGGTCCTCATCTGTTTCTGTGTATTATTGACATTATAAGCTACTGGCTACAGGTTTACCCCTTATTGTGAAGGCAGCTTAGCTCCAGAAAAAGCTGTCTAAGAAGAATATTTTTTCAACAAAGAAAAGGAAGAAGGAAATTACAGAAGAATTAATTACAGTGCAAAATCTCCAGTTATTACTATGCTCCTATGGAGAACATTTATTGTTATAGGCTAAATTGTGTCCTCCCCAAATCATTCATGTTGAAGTCCTAACCCCCACTATCTCAGAGTGTGACTGCATTTGAAGATAGGGCCTTAAAGGAGGTGTTTAAATTAGAATGAGACCATTAGGGCCCTAATTCAATCTGACTGACGTACTTATAGAAGGATTTTGGACACAGAGAGACAACAGATATACAAGATGAGGGAGGGCTACTTTTTTCTAGTGCTTCCCATAACTGGATATTTACATTTGTCTAATTCTGGGGTGCCACTTTAAAAATCTGTCAACCCCAACCTAAGCCATTTTCTTAAGAGCTAATTAAGCTGACTTTTGGTTTCCAACTGATTTATTGCTTTGTCTATTCACTTTGATTCCACTTCAGGTGAATTGGAAAGGGATATAATTCATTTACATCTTTAAAACTCAACATATAAGAACTTAAACATCAACTTAGAGTAATCGTAGACTCTGGATCTGTGCATGATAAATATTTTATTATAGACTAATTGATTATGGTCCAAAAGCTAGACAAACCAGTGACTAGACTGCTGATAGACACATTTTGACTCTATAGTTGCAGATGACTGGTTGGTTGGTTGGTTTTGTTTAACTTGCCACCTACAAATCACATTTCCAGTTTGTGCATTGTCTTAATATTTTCATTTCCTACCTATCCTCTGGCTTTTGGACATTTTATTGATTATAATCCATTTTTCAAGAAGATGAACAACAAACTCAGGGGAAAAAAGAAGGAGAGCTAAATTTTATGATGTTTGATTTTAGTAAAAAGGGAAATCCTGGCTTAGCAGTGTTTTCAGGTTATCCAAGCTATATAATTGATACTTATAATTAAAATTCATTGTGTATGTATTCTACACCATGTACATATTATAGCAAAAATCTAAGTATTGCATGTGCATTAATTCATTTAATCCTTATGCCAACTTCAAGACAAAAAGGAAGTATAATGTGGTTAAAAGTACCTTGCCCAGAGTCACCAAGCCGGCAGGAAGTGGAGCTGAGAATTGAACTTTGGTTTTCTGATTCCAAAGCTAATGTGTTCACCACAACAACTTGCTGCTTGCCCTATTCCCTTGCATTGAGAGCCACACAGAGCCTTTTAATAATAGAAAGACACAGAACCAGTTTGGGAGGTCATTGTTCAACTGGAGAAGGAGATTAACTGTTGAACCAGTGACTTATTTAAATTCACATAGAAAATAATTGGAAGAGTTTGACACATAATTCAAACAGAACTCTCATTTTTTTCCCCCAACAAGTCCACCAAAAATCCTTTCTTTGGTGAAATAAAATTATAATTTAGCCATTGCTATAATTGCTCTAAACAAATTGGTGACTTTTTAATCACATTTTTTTATAGTTTGTGGGGGAAAAAAAGAAGTCCAATTAATTTTGCCAACAATGTAACCTTTTAGTGTTTTAAGATTCCTAAGTAAACTGTCCTCAAAAAACAACTCTAAAAGTATACTTTTTAGCGAAACTAAACCTACATATAAGAGCTAACCTAAAATTTGCCTAGCACAAGTAAATGATCAAAGGGTCTGTTTTTATTAAACTTTGTTTATAGAATAAAAATTCCCATTTGGTTCTTCTTTATTATAAATAAACTTCCTACATATTAGCAGATTTCTTTAATTACCACTGCAAACATGTTCTACGCTATTAAAACCTAAATCTGGATCATGTGAAAATAACAGTGTAAGTAAAGTGAGTCTTATTTCATGTGCTAGATGAGCTAAATATAGTTCTACAAAATATATATCTCTGCTGAGTTGGTCACTCACACACACACACAAAAAAGACCTCAAATGCAACATGAAGATCCCTAAAAGCACATGTACAGAAATTTAATGAGTATTAATGATACTCTAAAAGAGATGCTAGACTTGTTAGTGGTGAGCAAGAATGCCTAGATCATGCTAATGTTAAAGCCTAACAGATTCCCTAAATGCCTTTCTTGTTGATGCGAGATTCCTGTTTCCATGGCAACCTGCAGTGAGTTAAGAAGAGTACTGTTAAACTGTACTGCAATTTTGCTTAGTCTCTCTGAAAGAAAAATGTCAGAAGAAACCATTTCTCTATCCATGGTTGTAATCAGAGATCCTCTACCTCCACCCACAAACTTCTGTTTTTTGCTCCTGAAGAAGAAATTAAAGACAGTAAATCAGCAATCTATTTAATGATCTACTGTGTTTTAGATGAGCTACAGACATTTACTGGATCCAAGAATCACATTTGCAGCACATTAGCACTGGAAAATCTGTAGGGAGGGATCAAAACAGATTATGGTGCTAAATAATGAACAGGGAAAATAAAGAGGAAAGCATCCATACCCTGATTTCTAGAGGCTGGTTTTAAATTTGTTAAAACAACTTCCTCTAGGGTAGTGCATTTCTGTCCTGTTTTTGAAGCTCTGGCATTCTTTGCATTTTGAAAAGAATGAAAATATAATGAATATTTCTGTTGTTCTGCAAGGAATCTAAATCAAAGCTCTGACAAGGGATATCTATCCACATGTTTGCTTCAGCTTTCCTAATTCATTCATTATCTTGCTCAAAGCTCAAAACCAAAAGATTCGTCCTGAATGACAGAGACAGCATGTCCTTTGGCAAGTATCCCAGATCACTCAAGGGGGAAAATGTAACTGAAAGTCAAAGATCCTGATACAGGGCAACTTTTATATGAAATGGTGTGATTGGAACACACAGTCAATTTTTAAAATCACATTTCTTTTGATATATCATAGAACATTTGTAGCTAACATTTGTTGCACACCAACTGTGCTCTAAGCATTATGCTTTACATATATACATCATCTTATTGATTGTCATAAAAGTTCAAAAGATAGGAACTATGAATATTATCTTCAGTTTCATAAATGAGATTACCTAGTAAATTACCTAAGGTCACACTTATCCTAGGAAAAATTTTAAAGTAATTGAGGTAGACTTTGAGGCTGCCTACCTCCCTTTTAAGCAGTCTTCTGCTGTTAATAATAATAATAATAGTAATAATAATAGAATATCTATCTATCCTGATCTAGGTCTAGATTGATAGATCATTAAATACATGAATACAAATGTCTTCAGTAGTTATGCCAACAATGTAACTGAGTAAAGCAAGCTGGTTGGAGTGGAGAGAATAGAGGCCGGTGGGGATTACAACCAGTTGGGAGTTCAGGTGCCTCTAACAGAGGCAGCTGCAGCTCAGCACCCACTAGTGTTTGTCACGTGGAAATGTAGGCTCCGTGTGGCCGGACTTTCTTTCAAGACAACCCGCTAATTCCAATTTTCATGTGGAGTCTATGCATTTTTAAATGTGGGTACAAAAAAGAAGTGTGAGAACCAAGAAAAAGATCTGCCCCAGGCTTTCTTATTTTGTTTCTCTCTTTCAGGAATTAATCATTCTTCTCTCCAAAAACTGAAATAATTTCAAAAAAGAACCCCACCTCCCTCCAAAAACAATACCAAGGACAAAATTTAACAAGGAAGTAGGAGTGATAGAATTTTGGGTAGAATTTGAGTGGCAGAATTTCTGATAAATAAAGTGGAAAGAACAGTTGTATAAATAGCATTTAAAGGTAATGCCCAGTTCTGATTTTGATTTTACATACTGAACTTCTTATAAAAATGTAGTGCTTTCCTTTTTTCCCTCAATGTTGTATTTTTTATACCAAAGTAGAACAGAATTCTATTTATTCCTTAATTCAATAAAATAGCATTAAAAAAAAAACTTGTATAATTTTCTTCTGTGTGATGGTGCAAAGTGGCAAGTTTAATTTCATTCATCTGACTGATGATAATAAACACACAGCAGAAATGAATAATTTAGATTTTGAAAGCTCCTGCTATTGTAGTCACTCAAGGTATCAAGAATAGAGAAATCTTTAAGACATACACCTCCCACAGCAATGGACCCTTTCAGACAGCAAGAATGAAGCTGAAGGTTGCACTGGATAATGTTTACTATTGATTGTCTTAATACATTTACTTTTGATGACAGAAGGTCAAATTACATGACTGTATATAGAACTACATTTCTATATACAGAAAAAAAGAATCTCCTTGTTTTAGCTTAACTGTCTCATTAAAGGAACAATAAAATTCTCTCTTGGGGGGAGGGTATGGATATGTTTGCTCAAAATGTCCTAGTGATTTTCTCAGGCAATGTTAATATCACATTAAATATCAATAAATCATTTTGTTAGAATCGTGATATTAGACCATTTCCTCATAATTTACTACAGTCATTAACTGACCAAATAAAAGACCCAAAGTTACATGAAAGTGAGCATGATCATAAAAATAAATTTGAGTGCTCACAGTGGTCCAGCAACACATGTAATAATTTATGAATATAGCCCCTACAATGATATTTCAGGGATTATTTTTTCTCTTTTTACAAAGCTGTAAGAGTCTATAAAGCAACCAAGCTCAACCAGCATTCTGGCATTAACAGCAGCCAATCAGACCTAATGAATTTTGAAATGAAAACACATATGGATGGAAGTAAAAGTTTGTTTTTTGGGAATCTGAATTTTAGGCCAAGGCAGGGAATCAGAGCAAATACTTGAATTTCCACTTTCCTTCAATTGTACACTATATTTCCCATTATCCACTATTTCTTAATAATGATGATGTTATTAGGCAATAATATATTTGGTTCTTACTATATACCAGGCATGGTGCTGTTTATATATATTTCCTCATTTAATACACACAACAACTCTGAGATAGGGGCTGTTATCTTTATGTTACAGAGTAGGAGATTGAGCCAAAGAGGTTAAGTAACTCATCTAATCATAACTGGTAAGGACCAGAGCAAATATATGAAGACATCTTTTTTTCATACCAATGCTATAATGCTAATGTTACACTACTATTAACGGTATTGTGAATCCAGGACACAAGTGAATTTCTCTGGATGACAAATGCAGAGAGCTGACTAGGTTGGGAAAGCCACTTGATCACTGGGGTATAGTCTGCTTTGTAAAATGAGAATAATGCTTTTGTACTGCCAACTCTATGGGATTTTTGTGAAGAGGAAATGTATGTGAAAATAATTTGAGCAATAGTGACTGCTATCAAATATAAAGTATTGTTAATATGATACCATTGGTGAACCCAGTCAATTAAATGTAGGAATATTTATTTTTCAGGGGGCAATCAATAACATTTTTTTTTGTCTGGGGCAACCAACTCAGTTGGTTAAGTGTCTGATTCTTGATTTTGGCTCAGATCATGATCTCAGGGTCATGAGATTGAGCCCTGTGTGAGGGCTCTGTGCTCAGTGGGGAGTCTACTTGAGATTCTCTCTCTTCCTCTTGCTCTTCCCTCCCCACCCTGCTCTCTCTCTGTCTAAAATAAATAAATAAATCTTTAAAAAATATAACATTTATTTTCTCTTACTTTTGATTTGACCCAATCCAGAAAACAACAAAGGAGCTAGGCAGATAGAAATAAAAATATGAACATGAGAAGATTATGGCATGGAGGATATGGCATAGACATGTGGTAACAATGGAATTCCTAATCTTCCTACACCCTAGTCTAGACCTTTGAATAGACAAACAGAGTTTATTTAAAATTCCTTTACTCTTCATCAGCAACTTGCTGGCCTGGGGAGAAGAGGGTAGAAAGAGAGGGAATCCCCCATGTTTAGGATTTTTGATTAGCTGAGCTCCACCAGATATAAAATAATGGACAGAATGCTCTTTCCTACCAACTTCTGCTGGGAAAAGTAAGAGGGCTAAAGACCTGCAGAATTTAGTGATATGCTTTCCTAATGCAAATCAGGGAAGTAGGTGAGAACCATCTTCAAATAGTAACCTAAATGCCAATTGCTACAATTGTTGTGGGATCATAGACCACTATTTCAAGCTAAATAAAAATAAGCAATAAACACCAAGTCTGACTAAAGCAAGTTATGTTTAGAACTGTAAAAGGTTCTGCTTAACACAAAATGTCCCAGACTGTATTACATTGTTCAGTTTTCCCCTGAAGTCTTTATCAACTACATATGTTGGAATTTACTGTGCATCTTTAGCATACATTACTTTTAATATTTTTTCCTCTTCCCTAAATGGAGTTAAAGAGTATGTAACAAATAGGAAAAATGGAAACCTAACTTTATTGGTGAAGAATAGCAGAATATGCTACCTCAAAATATGCCACTTTGGCATAAGGATTATTTTGAGCTAAAATGAATTGAAAGAAGGAGATGCAAGAAAAGCTCTCTGCCTCCCTCCTATTTGCCTGAAAATAGGGCAGAAATTTGTAGAGGTGTCCCCCTTTTCCCTCTCTATGAAAAAGGACAAAAATTAATCATTGGAGATGACTCTAAACCCTTATCAGCCCAGAGAAGCCACCAAAGGAATCAGCATAACAAATTTTGCTAAAACCAGCTTTTATCTACCACTAGTTTCCCCATATATTTGTCTTTCCACATTTGCTGCCCCTGGAAGCTACAAGTCCTTCTCTTTTGTCTTGTCATGTCTCTAAAATGTATTATTATTTTGTTAAGATGTTATATAAGCTTAAGTTCTAACCACCCCTGTGAGTTACTCATCTCTGAGTGCTCCCATGTGTATATATGTGATGCACATGATAACAAATTTCTGAGTTTTCTTTTTCTCTTTATAATATGTCTTTTGTTAGTCTAATATACAGGACCCCAACCAACGAACCTAAGATGAGTAGAAGGGGAAGATATTTTTTCCCTTTCCTACACTGAGAACCACTTAGAAAGTTTTTGACTAAAAATATCCCAGGACAGTGGCTACTCTGAATTTGGTTCCATCCTTTCTTTATGCCCTAAACTGCCTCCCCACATGCACACACTAACATACAATTTATGCCCCAAACACATTACATTTCCTACTCATGCAAGAACTCCAGACTCTTTTATACATCCAAACTTTTGTATTTCCAATTTCCACTGCCCAACGTGACAAAATGTTTCTTTGTTGAACAACAAAAGTCTGCTCATTTTTCAATATCAAGCTTAAGTGTCCCTGCTTGAACAAAGATTTCCAGAACTCTGAGACACAGTGATCCCCTGTGCTCCTCAATTACTTTGTTCATGTCTCTATTACAGCATTTGTCATGTCCTATGTGTAGCAGGATTTCCTGTGAGTCCAAACAAAGTCAGGCTGTGCACATTATTAGTGGGCTGGTGGCTGCAATTTGCACAAGTATTTTGCATAAGACTTTTTATGTTTTTTTGGTTAAAGGACAGGGAAATTTTTGTTTTGTTTGTGCTTTATCTGTTTGTTTTAAGCTCTTGAGAGATAGAAATAAAAAATAGAAAAACAACAGAGCATATGTCCCTGCCTAATCCTTTGGATAAGTTGTTGGCTTTCTGAGAGAGAGGAGAATTACAGCTAAGAATCTGTGAGACCCTGTGTACCCCTGGGCTTTGCTACAGAATACACTATTAACTAAATTTAACTCAAAATTAGATCAAAGGCAATATCCTTACTCTGTGGTACAGGGGAGAGGAGTGACTTAGGGCCGCCATCAACAGTGGCCATACTGAAGTTCCCGTAAGCCCTTTTATGAGAACAGGACAATGTTTTTCATCCCTTCCTGGGGCTTTTCTAATCAGTGTGTCTACTATAAATTCTCTGAATTGATGGATCAGTTCATGTACCAGAAGAGGCACCTACTGGGTATATCTAGAAGTCTTTGGGGATATTTTGTAAGAGTTAGGAAGGTCCTGAATAAGCAGGTAGGAGAAAGAGTAAGACTGGGAATCTTTGGGACATTGAGTTACATATTCTCCAGAGCATTAAAGACCTAGAATACAATCAGATAGCTTTTATTGTCAATATGATTGCCATTCTAATTGTTTTTTTGCATGCCTTATCTTCTGTAGGCTGTGCTTCTGATCAGGAATGATATCTCGATAATCAAATTGAATGCACCTCACCCAACATGCAATGTTCATTAATGTCTTAAAGAATGAATGGATATAGATTAAATCAAAGAACACAACTGATTGTTGCTTTGAGCAAGTTTAATTCACAACCACATATTTTTTTTCTGTATCATAATTCTTGTAAAGTTACCTAGAATTATGGAAGAGCAAAGGGGAATTGAGAAAACTGTTAAGACTTGAACATCTTATCAAGGCAAAGCAACCCAATGTAACTACATTTATATTTTGTAGGCCATATAATTGTTCTCCATTGTTAATAGGTGCTCCATCCCTACAATAAGAGTAGTATAGTGGTTAAAAGTACAGCCTTAGAGTCCAATAGTCTAGATTGAATCTTTGGTCTGTAACTCTGAGCTTTGTGTCCTTGGCTAATAACTTGTGATTTCTTTTTCAACTCTATCATTTGTTTAATGGTAAAGATAATAATACCTACCTTGTCAGATTATAGTGAATATTAAATAGATATCATTAAAATGTTGATAATAATTCCTGGCACATGGTAAGCATTCATCAAATGTTAGCCAGAGTTTATATTTATTTGCTGAACTCTATGTCAATTAGTATGGTCTTCGCTTGGCTGAAAAGGTATTAACTCCAGCCACTTATTCAGGCTTGAATGTCCTATATTTTAGTTTCACTTTTGTAATACTGAGACTAGGATTGGGTGGACATACTGTATATCAGCAATAGCACCTGTTAAATTTTTTGGTAAGAAGATGTTTTAAAATACCTGCCATGTATTACATCTGCATTCCTGGCCTTGTAAAAAAAAATGTCAAATTCTTTCTCAAACTTTATCTTTGGCCTTTTCTTTTCCCTTCCATTTTAACACTACTCCTACTGCTTATGGTTATTGACCTCCTATGGAGATTCTGGTTTCCCGGTGATGCATGTACTCACACAGTTGCAAGCCCATAAATTGACCGATCGGTAGGTGAGAACAACTCATTCCAATCTGACCATTACTCTGTTCCAGAGAGTTGCAATTAGAACTCTAACAATGGCTATATGAGAGAACTCCTAGGGAAAAGATTACAAAGCAGGGGCACAGAGATATTTAGGAAACACATGAAGTCATAATTAAAATGAGAATTTGTGCTTTAGAAAATGGATATTAAATTGGGAGAATAGTTTTTGCTAACTGGCAATATGCCCATTTCTTCTGCAGGTAACATGGAATGCTATTATTTCTCTGATGGATATGTTTTAGTAATTGCAGTGTCAGTCCATTAAAAACACCTTGCTATGAATCAGACTGAGGTGGCCATGAACTCAGCAGAAGTTATTGCATTCTGAAAACATCAGGCACAATAATCACATGCTTTGTAGAGGATTAGGGAGGTGTGAAATCTAGATTTAAATGGAAGCAAAATGAGTGTGCTTAGTTTTGCAAGTGAAATTGCTATGTTTATTGGTCACTTTTGTGTATTGCTTTTTCTCCGCAGAGCATGAATGCTAAGAGTAGAAGCCAAATTTCTTATTTTGGCATAAGTCATCCTTGTTTGCCATATTACTGAGACTGTAATTTATCTTCACTAGGCTATATTTACAATATTATTTTCAGTCACAGGATATAGCAGATTCTCATAATTATTGGTTTTATGGTGAGGCCATGTTGAAAGGGGCCCTAAAGAAACTTGAGAACATTTGGAAAGAGATTTTAGCCTTTTGCTGCATGACTAGTTTTCTTTCTGTCTGATTTCTGATCATATCAATTCAATGTTTTCAAGACTTCAGTGGTTTGTCATTTCCCTTAGAGTAGAGTTGTAAGATAAACTACAGAACACTTAGTGGAATTTGAATTTCAGATAAATAATGAATAATTTTTAGTCAAAGTGTACCCCATATATTGCAAATGTTGCATGGGACATATTTGTACTAAAAATTATTTGCTTTTTTTTAATTTGAAATTTAAATTAAACTGGAATCTTACATTTTTATTTGCTTAATCTGGCAAACCTATCTTAGGACAAATACTTCAACTCCATAGCCAAGCTCTAAACAATGTTTCTTCTGTATACAGATCCATTCATCTACTTTTTTTTTTTTTTTTTTGCTTTAGTCATATGGGGCTTAGTTCATTAAATATATTATTTGCTCTCTCAGTGCCATGCCTTTGCAGAGCTATTCCCTTTGGCCTAGAAAATCTGTGCTCCCACCACCAACCATCAGTATTATTTCTTTGCCTACCCCAACAACTTACATTTGTTCAAATCTTTGAAAGGTTCACCTGGAAAGACAATATGTACAGTCTTACTCTTGTTAGGGTTATGATGGAGGCAATAAATAAAAACCCTGCCTTGATCTCTTGAGTTAGTAGCCAACTGAGAAATAAGATGTAGAAAAAAAACAGAGGAGACAAAATTGACTTAAGAATATGATTATAAATTTGCAGCCAGATGGACTTCTACGACTCTTCCTGAATTGGACTTAATCCTCCAAATTGTAAGCATTACGAAGAGCAGGCTAGAGTATCACTTGCAAAGGAGAGAGAAATGGGACTGAGCTGAGTCTCTTTTCTAAAACTGATGAGTCAAACATGTCACTCTTCCTCCATTGGGGCTGGAGAGAAAGTAAGAAGTTTCTTTTTAAAACTTTCCTTTCAAGGAAGTTGAATAGAAATTCTCCTCTCTCCATCTCCTTCCCCTTTGAAAAATTAGGAATGTGGAATAAGTGTTTGTCTCCAATGCTTTCAGCTTTTTGTTCCTTCAGTTCCCCAAATTTATTCATCAGCTCTATGGTCAACTGTTGGTGTGGCTAGTTTACTAGTGGGGAGCAGTTAGGATGGTCATACTACTGTGTTTATGAGGACACCTCATTATATCAACCACTCATCCTTTAAAGTCCTAACAGGCAACTGGTGGGCAGGTTAGCTTTTGCCTGCCAAATGGGGCAGAATGGAACTAACTTCTGAATCCTGAATAGAAAATCCACTCTTTATTTAGTTTTTCATCCTGAATTACAAATAGACCTGTTATCTAAAAACAATCCTAAGGAAGTCCCAAATTTGAATAGGTTTTTCTATTATGAAGAACATGGATACAAAAGGTACTCCAAAAGTTACGTCCCTTTCTCTTTACAAGACCAAGTAAAGTGCAAAATTCTTTGATCACAATCATCCAATTTCTTATTTTGTTCAGCCTGACCCAGAGAGATCCCCAATCCAATTGTTCAACAGAGTTGGGTTAAATAGTCAGCAACCTGGACTGTTTTCAACTAAAAGAGTATAGTTTCTAAAGCATGTTCAATGTGGAATTAATCCAACCTAAAACCTCTTATGTGCAAAAATTTTTCTAATATTTGGACACAAAAGAATATCACCACATCAATTCCATTTTACAAAATTTAAAAATTCAAGTCCATCTCTAGCCTCCACAGAATATTGTTCCCAGGACCCAGTACTCTGTACAGTCCAGACCCATGCTATTGTTCCTAGAAATGAGAGCAGAAACTTGGTGGCTGAGGGAAAGAGAAAAGATATAGGGAAATCTGGATTTTAGAGTTTTCCCAGCATGCCTTTTTTAAAACTTTTTATTTATATTCCAGTTAATTAACATACAGTGTAATATTAGTTTCAGTTGTACAATATAGTGATTCAACACTTCCATGCTACACCTGGTGCTTACCACAACAAGTGTACTCCTTTTTTAAAAAATCTTTTTAAAATTTTTTTTTTGTTTCAAATCTTTACTTAAATTCTAGTTAGTTAACATACAGTGTAATATTAGTTTCAGGAGTAAAATTTAGTGATTCATCACTTATGTATAACACCCAGTGCTCATCACAAGTGCCTTCCTTAATACCTATCACCTATTTAACCCAACCCCCTCTCCCACCTCCCCTCCAGCAACCCTCAGTTTGTTCTATATTGTTAATAGTCTGTTTCTTGGTTTGCCCCCCCTTTTATTTCCCTTTTCCTGTTTGTTTTGCTTCTTAAATTCCACATATGAGTGAAATCATATGGTATTTGTCTTTCTCTGACTTATTTCGCTTAGCATAATGTTCTCTAGCTCCATCCATATCATTGCAAATGGCAAGATTTCATTCTTTTTTATGGCTGAGTCATATTCCACTGTGTATATATACCACCTTTTCTTTATCCATTCATCAATCAGTGGACACTTGGGCTATTTCCATAATTTGGCTATTGTAAGTAATGCTGTTATAAACATCAGGGTGCATGTTTCCCTTTAAATTCGTACTTTTGTGTTCTTTGGGTAAATACCTCGTAATGCAATTGCTGGATTATAGGGTAGTTCTACTTTTAACTTTTTGAGGAAACACGTGGTTTGCATTCCCACCAACAGTGCAAGAGGATTTCCCTTTCTCCACATCCTCACCTGCTGTTTCTTGTGCTGTTGATTTTAACCATTCTGATAGGTGTGAGGTGATATCTCAACATAGTTTTGATTTGTATTTCCCTGATTATCAGTGATGTTGAGCATCTTTTCATGTGTCTGTTGGCCATCAGTATGCCTTCTTTGGAAAAATGTCTATTCATGTCTTCTGCCTATTTTTTAATTGGATTATTCATTTTTGGGGTGTTGAGTTGTAGAAGTTCTTCATACCTTTTGGATATAAACATTTATCAGATATGTCATCTGCAAATACCTTCTCTTGTTCTGTAGGTTGCCTTTTAGTTTTGTTGATTGTTTCCTTCACTGTGCAGACACTTTTCATTTCGATGAAGTCCCAATGGTTTATTTTTTGCTTTTGTTTCCCTTGCCTCAAGAGACATATCTAGTAAGAAGTTGCTATGGCTGATGCCAAAGAGGTTACTGCCTATGTTCTCCTATAGGATTTTTATGGTTTCAGGTTTCACATTTAGGTCTTTAATCCATTTTTAATTTAATTTAGTGTATGGTGTAGGAAAGTGATCCAGTTTTAGGCATTTATGTGTTGCTGTCCAGTTTTCCCAGCACCATTTGTTGAAGAGACTATCTTTTTCCCATTGGATATTCTTTTCTGCTTTGTCAAAGATTAACTGACCATATAGTTGTGGGTTCATTTCTGGGTTTTCTATTATAAGAAAACAGAATAGCATGCCTGTTAATTTGTGTCAGTTATCTGAAGGTTATAGCCTGTGCAATTAAATTTTTATGAGAAAAACTCCCATAAACTTATTTGTAGCACCATGTTTGCCATTTGTAGGGAGGAAGGATCCACCTATGTACTATCTCAGCTCTTAAAGAACAGTATTTTAGACATCCCTGCCCCATTTCAAAGACATTAGAGCTGAGCACAAGTGGCAGTTTCAGTCACCAGGTCTTATTAGACATCCTTTCTTCCCCATCTGGCATGTGCAACACCTCTTACTTCTGCTTTTCCCTTCTAAATTCCTGGTGTCCAGGAACGTGTTGTGTGTTTTGGTTAGTGACATACACTCCACCCTTTTCTTGTGAGTAGGCACTTTAGTCTTGTGTCATAGTGGTTACTCCCACTACTTCTTTTGATAAAAGTTTTTTGACACTTGAAACCTCCATATTCTCCATATTTATTTATGCTGGAAAATCACAATGCAGTCTCCTACATTGTAAATGCTATCAATGCTCCCAAAGCCTGAGCCATGTGGGTCTAGTGAGCACCAAAACAACTGCCATCTGCTCCTTAATACCCTGCCTTTTCCAGGCTCTCATTAGAGAAGCAACCCCAGAAGTAAAAACACAACTCTTTTTTTCCATTCTTTGTATTTCATATCCTTGTTGACTCAGAAATAATACAACTGTCCTGTTCTTTAATTCATTTTGATCTTTTCAAATTTTAATTTTCCATTGTTATTATTCTGCATAGTCCCTGGTTATTATAATACTTCATGTCACCATCCTCAATAACCAAAGACAAAGACTCCAAATATCTAAACTTACTAAAGCACTGCTAAATTTCAGTGCCTCTTCAGTTTAAGGCAAAATCTTCCCTCTCTCTAGCTAATGGAATAATTTGGTTCTTAAATGCCAATTTTTTGTATCTACTTCTAAGATATTTGGCAAAGGCACCGAGATGATGGAGTATAAGTTACACTGATAAATAGCATATTTATTTTCTCTTCTGAGTTTAGAATCTATTTAGAAATTAAGCCCTGGACAGATGGATGGATGTCAAAATACCAGCTCAGTTTTAGTTCCATAAAGCTGACTGGAGAATGTGGTTTAGCTCTGATGCTGAAGCCTGAGTTGAACCAACTCTTCACCATTTCTTGATTTGCTGCTGCAAGGCCAGAGTCCCTCTACTGAACTAGCTTCTTCAGGGAAGTGAATATTATGGTGCACAACCCCTTGGGGCTCTTCATTTAAAAGAGAAACCAGAGAGATTGAACATGCTCAGTTTTCTCCTTGCAACTCAGCATTCATTCAGGCATTCCATCATTGGCAGAGAAGTGAGTGAGGGTGCAGAGAGGAGATGAAAATGAAAGGGGTGAGGAATTAATGTCCCAATCTCAACTCTCCTGTCTAAGTCAATGCTTCCCTTTATGGGCTTTATAGCAACTCTCCTTTTCATTTTGTCTGTCTTCTGATAGATAACGTCCTTGAGGGCAGGGATTCTGTTTGCCTTGCTTGTCAATATATCCTTGGCAGCTGGCACAATGGTGGCACTCAGTAGATATTTGCTGAATAAATAAATGTTTGCGTGGGCTCACTAGTGTGGAATTCTGAGGCAGCACATTGCTTGATAAACCTGATTGCAGCAACTGGCAATGGTATGACCTGGAGATCCAAATAGAAGCATTTCTTCTGCTCTCTTTCTATAGCACAGGAATAAATAGCATGGCTCTAATATTCACCATGTCACTGTCCCTCGTGTGTCCTATTTCTGGCAATGCAGAGTATCATTGAATAGCCCTAGGGACCCATCAGTCATTTTTTTTTCTTCTCCTCCTATGCAGTGGCAGCAGGATAATATTCTAGGTGTCTGTCCCCTGAGAGTACTGAGTTGTTTCCAGAAACATCACCTCCTCATAGACTGCAAGGCTAACTGGGTATCCTCAATTAAAGGACATTGTATAAAATGTTTATTTCATTTTATTTTTCCTAAGCCCTATTTTTAATGTAAAGTTATAACTCAAAAGCTTTCACATTAGTGACCACATGGTCTAAAAACAGGTCTTCCAATAGGCATAAACATTTTTAAGGGAAATGGTATTGACCACAAAGCCTAACTCTGTTCAAATTTCATGTGTATGTGCTGGCATCAAAGACATATGGGAAGAAAATTGAATAATGAGGCTTCCATAGTATAGAACTCCTCATATCCTTTCAAAGGACTGGAAGTGAACTCTTTAGTAGAAAAATTAAATAGATAAAATATAAAATTAGATGGAGGCTATTCACTTTATCCTGTCTAGCACCTGGTATGCTTTGATTGAGGTTAAGTGAGGAATGGACTGTCCTGGATAAAATTACTGTCACATAAAATAATTACCAAGTATACCAGGCATCATATGAGTGTCATCTTCATAGCATCAGAGTTAAGACAGGCATTAGTATAGCTTTGATCAAATTAGAAATATTTTGTACAGTATCTTGGGAAGTGGTCATGTAGCTTTTTAAATATTGAAAGCATTGTTGGATGGGAAGATAACCAGTTTCTCTAACAGCCATTTTGTTTAGAGTTTGGTCTAATCACTATGAAGTTCTTTATACTAATTAAAAACATGCCCATTATAATTTAGAGTAATGGAACTGAAAAAGACTTTAAAATCCATTTGGCAGAAACCCTATTTTTATAATAAGTTCATTGATTCACTCTACAAAAAAGTATCCACCGTGTGCCTGATGTTGTTTCTGATACTGGGGATATAGCAATGAATCCCTAACCAATGGAGCACATTCCTTTCAAATTGAGTTGCTCAAAGTCATACAGTATTGAAGAGAAATGAAAGAAGACTCCCATTGCCCTGTACTATATATGTTACCCCCTTTAGATTACACTCTTTTTCTTCATTCTCTAGTATATTCTACTAGCTACCAAAACATTGTTTAAGGTCATCCATATTTTTCAAATAAGTTTCCCGTATGTCCCAGGGTTCTTTTTTTTTTTAATAATTCTGAAATTGTATGTTTTATGCTATCTCTATTTACAAATTTATCTTTTTCAGTAGACTATGAAGTCCTCAGTTACCACAATTTATTCATTTTGAGAACTCTGCATTTTTATGGGTGTTTTAATTGAATGAATTAGTGAATTGCTAGATATTATTTTTTTCATATTCATTCAGTAAATATCTACTAATTCTCTATATCAAAAAACTAATGATGTATTGTATGGTGACTAACATAACATAATAAAATTAAATTAAATAAGAACAATAAAAATAAATAAAAAAAATAAATATCTACTAAGTCTCTATTATTTGCCAGTCCTTATACTAGCTGCTGGAGATCAATAATAAAAAAGACACAAAGCTTATATTCTGGTACTGAAAATGAGACAATGGACAATAAATTTAGTAAGTAAATTAAATGTTAAGTGGGAAAGTAATAAATTCCATGCAAAATATAAATCAATAAAGGTTTTCAGGAATGCTTGGATAGAGAGGACGATTTTAATTTTAATGAAGCAGTCAAGCATGCCTCAATGGAAAAGTGACTTTTGAGGAAGGACTTGAGGGAGATGAGGATATGAGCCATGTAGATATTGAGGGAACAGCATTCTAGCAGAGGGAGCAGCCACTGCAAAGATCCTCAGGAAAGAGTGTGCCTAATGAGTTCCAGGAGCACTGAGGCTCTCAGTGTGACTGGAGTAGTGGTAGAAGATAAAGGCAGAGAGGTAACTGGGGGCATGGAGATTACCAGAGCGTTGTGATCATTATAAGGACATCAGCTCTTACTCTGAGAAACTGGGGAGCCATCAAAGCATTTTGAGAGGGGCATGATAGGCTTTGACTTAGAGTTTAAAAGGTTTTCTCTGGATATTCTATTGAGAACAGTCTACAGGATGACATAGGGAGATGGAAAAGGGACTAATTAAGAGGCTGTTATAATAATCTGGTAAAAAAATGGTGAGAGGTAGCAGAGAAGGCCCTATGAAGTGCTTGAATTTGCAATATATTGAAGGCAAAGTCAATAGTGTATGCTATTTGGGAGGGCATATGATAGACATCAGAATGATTTTAGGATTTGGGGCCTGGATGACTGAAAGAATGGAGTTGCCACCAACTACAATTTGGAATGTGATCAATGGAGCAGATACTACAGGAGGATGAGGGAGCAGTAATTTTGGACATAAGCCTGAGATACTTGTTGGGCATCCAAGTGGAGATATCATGTGGGCAGTTGGATACATAGGGAGAAACTTAAGGGAAAGAGTGGTAAGGGAGGAGATGATCCTAGTTGTCTGAGTTGGGGTGTGTGTGTGTGTGTGTGCATGTGTATGTGTAGTATCAGCCTATAGGTAACATTAAAAGCCATGAGACTAGATGAGATTACCAAGGGGCAAAGTCCAAGCTGGAAATAAAAGAGAGAATGAAGAAGAAAGCTTTGTGTTGTGGTGTTAAAGGAAGAGAAGAAAGTATGAAATAGTTATTTAGGAGAATGGGGACAGTGAATAGAGAAAGGAAATACAGTATTATTTCCAAGATGCATTAAAGGCACCTCTGAAGTTCATGGTCATAAATGTAAAGTAAGACCAGTCAATATGGTTTATGTTTCCCTCCAGCCATGTTCAGTTGTATGAAGACAGGTTGAGTACAAATGGAAAGTTGGGTTTAACATTTTAGACAACATTAAATATACCCTGCATGAACGATAGCTATTTGGGGAAATATATTGATAATTAGCATCAGACTTATGTTTAAGGAGAGAAGTCTGTATGCGCCAAGAATATTAGTCTTTTGGATGTACTTGGTTAGTCCAAGTATATAGGTTAAAAGGATATAATTAAATATATACATAGAAAAAAGGTACTCTGCATAAAAAAAAATTACCAAGTTTTCATAATGGAGAAAGTAGGGAATGAAGAGCAACATGGCAGGAATCCAAAGGTCTGAGGAAGCACATCACTAAGAAGAAATTTCTGGTGTCCAGGCAGCCAAGGAGCATTTATGAACAACAGTGACTAGTTTAATTATAACTTATTTTCAATATGTTAGGATAATAAAATCCAGTTACTCTAAACATTCAATAGAGACTGCCATGCACACAAAAACCTGAGTGAATGTGGGGAAAATCAGGCATAAGAGAAAACAAAGTGAGGCAAGAGTCAGAGCTCAAGAGAAGCAAGAACTTGAGATAAAAACTATTAGGGAAGACCTAAACCCACAGGGATGTGCAGAAAATTAGAAAGACATTAGACATGACATAGAGTTTGTGAGTTCAGGTCAATTTTTTTATTAAATTTTAAACAATAACAATAACTGATATTTCAGTTAAATAATGATAATAGCTACCATTTTTTTGAATGCCTACTATGTGCCATACATGCCTACAGATGTGCCTACTGTGAATAAAATTTTTTTTAATTACAAGAACTTGGAAGAAAGGTATTATTAAATTTCATGATATAAAACATCTGCTTGTTTGTACTTTTTATAATTGATATGTGCGATGCATTTGATATTTATCAATTTTGTGATACTGTTACTAAATTGCTGCCATGTCTTATGTTGGATATTAAAATTAAGGAAATGTGACAATATTGTCTCTATATAAGTGATGAAACTAAAATTCAGAAAGATTATTTAACTTCTCTAATTTCCCATTGATGACTAAGCCATTTAGGTCTCTAGGACTCCAAACCTCTAATACCTCATATAAATTCTAGTTTATTTTTCCACTGTTTTAGAACCAGTCCTTATTCAGCCTAGCAAGCTTAATTCCATTTGCATACCCAAGAATACATGTTCGTGTCACGAAAGCAAAACATTTTCCCATAGCAACAGCTCATCAACCTAAAAAAAAGAAAAATCTTGTCAGTGGGGATACAGAAAGCATCTTGGTGGTAGAGACAAAAACAAGTGATGTAACTATCTGATTTATCAAAGAAAGCAGAGGGGTCACAAAGAATAAGATAAATTCTGAAGGATAGAAAGAAATCTTGTTTTCTTAGTTAAGTAGAGAAAAGAAAAAAAAAAAAATCAGCCAGAAGTAATGGCTGAATTTGAAACACAAGAGTGAAACAATCAGTTGTCAAAAACAAACGATTCAACCAAAGCTATTATTTCATGGTAGAACAAGTTTTTATAAAACCATTAGTCTACTATTAAGTCATTCATCAAGTAACCCCAACATACCTTTCAAGAAGATGTCCTTGTATGGATCTAAGCTATTCCAACCAGCCTGTGAGTCTTATGTTTTCCCAAACTGCACTATGTATTTTAGGTCCTAGGCTTAAGAACTCATGGCCCAGGTCTGAAGCTGTGGCTGAAGAGGCCAGAAATTAACTAAAACTGGTATTAGGTGTTAGGTGGGAGATGAAGAAGGTAGGAAGAATAGTAAGTCACAAGAGAGGAGGAATTCTGAACAGATATATATATGTATATAGATGTGTGTGTGTGTGCGTGTGTGTATGTGTGTGTGTGTGATAAATTCTAGCAGTCAGGGGAAGGAAGTACCAAGTAATACAATTAGAGCCACTGGGGAAGAGCTGTATTGGAAATATTATACCCAGGGAATAGGCAAAATGGTTAGTGAGATAAGGTCCTAGAATACAAATTCATGGCAGTCATGAAATAAAGAGATTCATGTCAGAACAATGGCAAATGATGCATACAGTTAACTGAGATTTTTTTTAGCCATTTGCATTCTACCTTTTTTGCTACCACAAGCTTTCTCTGTTATAGTGATCCATTTCAGAAACCACTGAGTACCTCTATGACTCTATGCCTTAGATGCTCTACTGTTAAAATTTTGATCTGTTAAATTCCTATCCATATCTCAGCAATTTTTATCTAAAATAACTCAGCACTTAAACAACTTCCTCCCAAAGCACTGGTGAGGCTACCTAGACTTCTTACATTGGAATGCAATCAGTAGACTTTTAATTTTACAGCTTTTCTACAGTCTTTCAGCTTATACCTACTGTTCATACCCTTTATCCATGTATCTAATGGGTTGTCTTTTACTTACTGATTTCTAGATTTTCTTTATAGGTAATGAATACTAATCTTTTATTGTTACATGCATTGCAAATATCTTCTCCCAGTGTATGATTTTTCTTAACTTTGTTTATAGGATCAATTTACCAATACCTTCATTTGTGGTTTGTCACTTTTCTTTTGACCTCCTTTAAGAAATCCTTTTTGGGGTGCCTGGGTGGCTGAGTTAAATGTCTGCATTAGATCATGATCCTGAGGTCCTGGGATCAAGTCCTGAGTTGGGCTCCCTGCTCAACAGGGAGTCTGCTTCTTTCTCTCCCTCTCCTGCTCTCTCTCATGTGCTCTCTCCCTCTCTCTCATAAATAAGTAAAATCTTAAAAAAATAAAAAGAAACCTTTTCTCATTAGTACATAATTACAGTCTCCTACATTCTCTTTCAAAAGTTTTAAAGTTTTGCTTATTATGTCTTTTTCTTTAATCAATCTAGAATTTTTGTATAGAGTGTGGGATAGGATACCAATATTTTTTCTGTATGTAAGCCAATTGTTCTAGTACAATTTAGTTATATTTCACCATTTCACCATTTCTCACTTATTTCTAATGCTACCTATTATATTTACAAAGTCCCATATATGAATGAATCTATTTGCCTTCCGTATTATGATTAACTCTTTTTCCTGACTTTCAAAGCCCTATATTATCAAATCATATAGACCTCCAGTGCATACCCTAAAGACAACAAAAGCACTAAACCCACATTATCAGAAAAATCTTTGAGCTTGAAAGTAATATATGTTTTAAATAATCTGATATATAATTTTATAGATAAAAAACACAAGCCCAAAGAAGCTAAATGAGTTGCCCAAGGTGATTCAACCAGTCTAGTGTTAAAGCCTGTTCTAGAAATATGTTTACTCCATATATACTGCCGTGCATTGTCCACAGAACCAATGCTCAGCAAATATTAGATTGATTTACTGTTGGAATCAAATGACAGCATCAAATTAAATCAAATGGGGGACATGTGACTCGCTCAGTGCCCACTATGTGTTGGACACTATGCTAATATTCCCCTAAAACCAGAGTGATTAGCCTTTGAACTTTGGCCCATGAGTTCCAGTTTGTGTGCTCTTTTCTCTGCCTCTGTACCATGACTGATAATTACGAGAATACTTGTAGTCTGATAAGAAGATTCTATTCAAACTTGATTCCTACATTGCTGTAGTGCAATTTTCTCCAACATGCAGAAGAGAGCATTTTGGAAAACCACTGAATTATATGTAAATGTATATGTACATTATACAGGAATTATGAAGATAGACTTTCTCCTTAGAAATTAAAGCTAAAACTGTTATCTACGTCTCTTGCTTCCATTTACTTATTCCATAAACATATGGTAAGAATCCCCAGTGGCTTTTACGGCTATCATTAATAACATTTCTGTCTAATAGGGTCTTATATCTAATTGTGGAATTAGGCTCATAGACAAACATTTATAATTCAATTGTAGTAACTGTTATTAAATAGATAAGAACAACAAGTTACAGAAAAGTAGAAAGAAAGATCAGAAATGATCACTCTACCTGGTAGAGTCCAGGAAACCCTTAAGAGTGGGAGTATATAGCTGAACTGAAAGTACAGGAAGGGAAACAAGTATTTGTGCATAGATATAAATGTTGATATAGAACATTATGACACAAATTTTTATTAAAGAATGGTGAAATTTTGTGTTCGTTGGTGATGTGTCAAACTTTTCTTCCCAAGATCTCACATTGTCATCAATATTGCTTAATATTTGTTAAGCAATTATTTTCCCTAGGTGCTATGAAGGCCTTGGGAATACAGGTGCAGACAATATAGATTTGATTACTGCTTTCAGAGGTAGGGTATCTACATAACTTAGCTTTGCGTACACTTTGATATTGCAAAGAAATACTATTAATAATTACAGTTTGACAACAGATATAAATCAGGATTGCCCTGAACTAACTAGAATTTGTCACCATATACAAAGGAAAATAACAGTGTGCAGTGTGACTATACAATGGGGTCCCTAACCCTTTTTAAGGTGTCATATAGAAGGCTGTGTAAATGAAATTTCTCCATAGAATCAGGGCAGGCTTTATCAGGATGCAACCCGTGCAGTTGCCCTATACCTAGAAGGTCTCTGCATCTGGTTTAAACCTCTACTGTTGCTGTCTTGAAATTGTGAATATTGTTTTAAATTTAATTTATTTATTTGACAGAGAGAGACACAGCGAGAGAGGACGCACAAGCAGAGGGAGTGGGAGAGGGAGAAGCAGGCTTCCTGCTGAGCAGGGAGCCCGAGGCGGGGCTCGATCCCAGGACCCTGGGATCATGACCTGAGCCCAAGGCAGACGCTTAATGACTGAGCCACCCAGGCACCCCTGTGAATATTTTTTTAAAAAGGGGCCCCACATATTCATTTTGTGCTGGGCCCAGCAAATTATGTATACAATACTATATAGAAAATACATAATCTGCTTTAGTAGGATGACAATCAAAAATGCCAGAGGATTCATGGACCATATAGCATGAGGCTTGTTGAAGGACCTGGAAATACTGGATTAAAAATATCTAAAAGATGAATTAATAGCTTCCCTAAAATTGAAAGTTCAGATGGGTCAAAGGAGAAGTAGAATTTTGTAGTTCAGTTCCAGAAGAGGGAAGAAGAATTCTTGGGAATCATAGGAAAACAGGAAAGGCAGAATTTTACTACAGTGGAAGGCAAGACATCATTACATGTAAACTCCCCAGTATCAGGTATTAAATCTGAGGCTTGGTGACCATCAAGTCATGATTGTTAAGAACAAATATTTCTATTCATTAAGAAAAGAATGAGAGGACTACATAGTCCAAACCAATCCTAAGATATCATATTTATGAAATACACTGAAACTTTCTTGTCAAAATGACTCATATTTCAGAATTCTATGAAGTGAAGAAGGGAACAAGAAACAATCTTTCAATTATCTTTTACTTGAAGCAGGGAAAAGGAAGAGAAAGTATAGAAGACTGATAGTATGCTCACTTAAGAAGTGTACAAATCATGCTGACCTTAGTTCTGGTTATGAGTCCCAAGACATGGCTTTAAAGTTAGCAAATGCTAATAATTGCTCTTTATTCAACAAATGAATCTAATTTAGTTGCATAAGCTCTGCAAAGAACTTGTGAATTAAGACTTGATATATCATTTTATAGATGAGGAAACTGAAGCTCAGAGTTGACTTTTTTTAGTCTATATAGCAGATGATTAGTTAATTGGTTTGTTTACTCATGAAGTAACTATTTTTTTAAAAGCTTTTATTTATTTATTTGACAGAGAGAAGGAACACAAGCAGGGGGAGTGGGAGAGGGAGAACCAGGCTTCCCGCCAAGCAGGGAGCCCGACACGGGGCTTGAACCCTCATGACTTGAGCCCAAGGCAGACGCTTTAAAAACTGAGCCACCCAGGCGCCCCATGAAGTAACTATTTTTTGAGTACCTAGTATGTTCAGGCACTGTGCTATGTACTAAGAACGCAAATATGAACAAGACAGAGTAGAGTTTATACTGCAACAAGTTAGCCAGGATAGAGTAAACTTCTTTGCTTTGTTCTGTTCAAAAGGAAACTCTCAGGCAACTTTTTTTTTGGTCAAGCAATTGTTATTTGGGGTAATTCTGATTTGCATGAACCATGTTTATTTAGCCTTTATTTCAAGCCTATGTGAATCTGGCACTATTATATCAGGAAGTGAATAAGGTATGTTCCTTGTCTTTTGAGAGGTATAAAAGAGACCTATATAAACAACTGACTGCAAGTACAAAACAGAATGAAATAAGTAGTAAATAGACTGGGAAATATTATAAAATGGGAGAGCAGAAGGAGAGGGAGACTTAAATGTGACTAGGCTATCAAGAAAGGTTTTGTGGAAGAGGTGAACTGAGAAACATGACAAGGGGAAAAAAGTTCAAAATTATGAGAATAAGTTTCAAAAGAGGAAACGCTATGATGTATCAAGCCATATATCCACAGCACATAACATAGTAACTAGCATATATCCAGTTAATAAGCAATAAGTATTTATTAAATTCATTAATATAAGAATTAATTTACTGCTGTGTGTTTAATGTTGAACAAGGAGAAAGAGCAAAATCACATTGTTATGAATATCCATGGAACATTTGAGTAGTGAGAAGACTGATAAGTATGAATGGTAAGTGATATGACAGGATTTATGGACAGTGGTTATGGAAGAAAGAGAATGATGCTTGAAAGACAAGTAGGAATCAAATTGTGGAAAGCCTTATTTTTTAGATGAAGCTTGAAGTGAACTCACAGCAAATGACAAACCAGGAACTTTTAGCACCTAGCACCTATTACAGTGTCTTAAACAATAGTACGCTATATAAGTTTGCTGAATGAATAAGTAAAAATGTGAAATAATAAATGAGGGAAAGAGTGACATCTATCAATTTATTCAATAAACGTTTATTGAGCACAGTTCTGGTCTAAGTACTGTGAAACAAGAACAATGATGTCTATCCTCATTTACTTCCTCAGTTAATGTGATATATACACGGGTCCAGCCAACAGTGACAGTACTATGTGAGATGAGTACGAGAGCGAGAGAGAAAGCCCTTTGGAACACATTAGGAAGACTTCCTAACCCAGCTTCTGTGGATTTTCAGATTTATTTTATTTTGGATGTTTCAGGACAGAGTGGTTAGTGAAGGACAAATAACAAGAAAAAAAGTGACGTCTACATTAAGGCATGAAATCATGCAGGAGTTGAGGGGAAGTAAGAATAAAGTGTACAGAGGTCTAGAAGGTAGAAAGGTTGACTAAAAATATTCAAAGAAGGCAATAGGAAGAGCTAAGGGTACAGAAGTAGAAAGGAAAGCGATGAAAGATAAAATTGGAAAAGAGAGAAACCGAATGCCAGCATAACAGTAGGGTGACTACAGCAATAGCTCACAGGAGAGGCAGCTAAGGCCATGGCAGTGACAGTGGAAAAGGAGGATGTCTTTCTGACTTCCACATACTCAGTGGTCAATAACTACTGCATGACAACAGGATTTGAGGACTAACTGCTTATGTGGGATAAAGAAAGAGAAGAGAAAATGGACTCTGAAGTTTCTAGTTTGAGTGATTAAATTGATGTAGTCTATATAATTTGAGATTGGAAATATAGTTGTTGACCAGATTTTGAGGCTAAATTAGTCAATTTAGTTTTGGACATAACTTGTTTAAGAAATCTGCCTGCCATCTTTCTGGCATTCCCTAGCTGAGTGGAAATATATCTGGAGCTCAAACATCATGGTGTTAAAGAGCAACCCTTGGGAGAATCTTCTCCATTATACCACCAGGTAGCAATTTTTCCTTTTCATGGAAAGCAAATGAAATTAACAAGTGGTGGCTATTTTCTATTTTTCTTAAGTAAGAGATTGACAATATGTGCTTGCCCTTTCCAAAAAGGTAGGCTGCTTCTCTACATTAAGTGATTACACAACACATCTGCTAATCTCCTATTGAAAGCCATTTTACTTAGAAATCATGCTTGTTTATCTTTTTATGTTTATGCCTAAATAAATAACTTGTAGGAAAATATGTCCCTTTGAATATTGAATAAAGCAAAACAAAATTATGCTTGGATGTTTCTTAATTTCTGCAGAAGGAGGATAATGAAAGGAATCTGAACAACCCCTTCTCCTTGATGAAAGAGTTGCCCAAAGGAACTTGTCTTTAGACTACTAGAAAGATCCTTCTATATCCACTCTTTTCACTAAGCTAGCCCTGCCAGGACTTCGTAGAACACTGACACATCTCACCTTTGACAAAGACCTGAATGCAGCATTTCTTGGCATTTGTTTTATGGGACATTGAGGGAAAGTAAGAACATTTCACTGGATTTCATCTATTGATGCCCTGAAATGTTGTTCTGATTGCATCCAGAGAAATCAAAGTATAGTTTAGCCGAGATAGGGAGCCATCCTTTATTTTAAAGTCCATTAGAACTTTCATAAAGACAGATATAGCATTTGAGTCAGAACATCATCTAGGCAAATATAGCATTTGAGTCCATGAGAAAGAATAAAAAGAAGAGAAACAGAGGCAGAGAGAGGGAGAGTGGAGAGAGAGGGCAAGAGAGAAAGAAGGAAGGAGAGAGAAGAGAAGGGGAGGGGAAGAGAGGGAAGAGGGAAAAGGTTGAGATGAACAATCTAAACTGAATATTCTAAAGAAACAAAATTTTGCAGTGAAGAAGAGAAAAATGAAAGAGGTTCAAGGGAAGGTGATGAGGAATGGTGGAAAGGGTGAAGACAGAGGTGAGACCCTATATCTGACCATCAGGAGTTCTTTAGTAATTTTGGGTGAACCACTTTATACACACATTCCAACTTGGATGCAATGGAAAAAAAAATCACTAAGTTTAGAGATGATACTTATGAGAGTAGTGATAAATGTGTGACGAGACATGGGTGTGTGTGAAATATTTTAGGCTTTTAAGAGAATATCCGACTTTTACATCACAGCATATTCCTCTTAGCTCCATTTCTCTACTTAGCCTCAATAGCTGTGATAAGGTCTGGTGGGATGACAAAATTAGCCTCTTATAAAGAGTCTATTTCTCATTGAGCCCGTCCCTCAGTATTTTGAGTGGAGAACAGAAATCAAATACACAAGTTCAATGCATTTTAGTCATTCAGGTTAATTCTTTTAATACAGATATATTGGCCAGATAGATGACACTTATGTTTAATCATTTTTCAATTCCAGTTATTCTTAATCCTAATTATGCTTGACCTGATTTACAGTGAACAGAAATTCATTTCCAACTAAGTAAACAGGAACCATAGAGCTTTTGTTATTTGTTAGAACAAGCCTTGTTAAATAGCAAGCATCTGCTCTCCATTCCAATTATTGTTTGTAGGTTTTAAGGGTCTAGGTTAAGTAGAGTTGTCAGATTTCACTTTGTTGGATAATGAAGTCAGAAAATGAATTAATAACAGCAGCTCAAATCTGTCCCATTTTACAGCTTGCTAGTGCATCCATTAGCTTATTGGATTCTGATATTGCTGGGAGGAAGTATGTCTGGCTCTTCATCTGTATAATGGGGATAGGAATCATATCCTCCTCCTAAGGTTGTGGTGAGGATTAAATGATTTAATAAATGCAGGGAGCTTAAAATTGTGCTGGGCACATAGCAAATATTCAATAAGTATTAGCTATTTTTTGTTGATCCTATTATTATGGTTATTAAGTTCATTGTACTTTGTAAAGTCTGTATCACATTGAGAGAAGAAGGACAGGAAAAAAAGATGATGAGACAGGGAGAGGGAGGGAGAGAGGCAGGGAGATGAATGTAAAGAAGAAGGGATTAATATTAGACTTATAGTTGAGAGGATCTAAACCTCGCCTATTTGAAAAGGCTATTTGGGGTAGTGCCATGTCATTAAGTAAAGTAGATTGAAGCAGATATATTAAGGTGGTATTGATTAGCTTTGTAAATATCCATCCTCTTGCAGTCAGTAATGGGAGATTTTTTTTTTTTTTTAAAGATTTTATTTATTTATTTGACAGAGAGAGAGATAGCGAGAGAGGGAACACAAGCTGGGGGAGTGTGAGAGGGAGAAGCAGGCTTCCTGCCGAGCAGGGAGCCCGATGTGGGACTCGATCCCAGGCCTCTGGGATCATGACCTGAGCCGAAGGCAGACGCTTAACGACTGAGCCACCCAGGCGCCCTGTAATGGGAGATTTTTTTAGATTAGAAGGAATGTGAGAAGACAGGGCTTTCCAGGGATTAAATTGAAGGATTAGGAACCACTAACCATTTGTATGACCCTGTGTGTTTATAATTAATATGCCAGGGCCAGAGCCACTTTCTCTATAATGTGGACCTCAATAATGGTTTCTTATATTTATCTCGTGATGAGGCTACTAAAGTAAATTCAGAAAGGCATTTGGAATCTTTCACATAGGCTGAATATAATAATAAAGAGTTTCAACAGATTGTACTCTGCAGTTGTTTTTATTCATTGTTTCTTTTGTTCTATCTAGCCTGAGTTTAAGTCCTCATCATGCCTCATCTGAATGCTTGTATAACTTCTCACTTTTCAGTTCTTCCTTCCTTCAATCTATGTGCCATAATACCAAACACAGATCTGATCAAATTAATCCTATTGCCCAATGAATAATCAAGTTTATCACTATAATATGGATTTCACAACCTGAGACTAGAAACTTTATTAAACCTTATTCATTATGTCCTCATCTTTATAAGACATTATTCATTATACCCTTGTCTTTATAGGGGTCATCCAGGCTAATTTGCCATTGCTGTTTTACCATCATTTGCTGTGTAACCTTGGAAAAATTGCTTGGCCTCACTCAGACTCATTTTCCTGATTCTAGCAGTGATTCTCAATCTGGGGTGATCATGCATCCCAGGGACATTTGTCAATGTCTGGAGACATTTTTGAATTTCAAAGCTGGTGGGGAGAAGTGCCATTGACATCTAATGGATAAAGGCCAGGGATCCTGCTAAGCATCCTACAATGCACAGGACAGCCCCCCACTATAAAGAATTATTCATTCTCAAATGTTAAAAGTGTCAAGATTGAGAAGTTCTGCATTATGGAGATCATAAACCTACTGACTCATGTGATTGTAACAGTTAAAAGTTAAGTACCATGCAGTACCTGGCATTTACAAACACTCAACACATGTTCATTTTTATTGCCTGTCCAATCTTATTTCTTGCTTTTCCTGATTCCCGTTTTTTATTTATTTAACAAAACCTTCCTTACTGCTTCCTTTGTGCCAAGCCCTTTAAAAATATTCATCCTCAAACTGGCCCCTGAATTTACCTTAAGTTCATGCCCATTTTACAGATGCGGAAACAAAGAAAAGTTGACTATCTTGGCTAAAATTACACAGCTTGTAAGTTACAGATGTAACATTTGAACATTGACAGTCTGACTCCACAATCTGGGTTCTAACTACTGTGTTGAGCTGTTTTTCTATACCCTGCTGTCCTACATACCAGTCATTTCAGACTTCTGTTTAGTTTCATGATATTTCAAGCATTTTTAAACCACTGAACAAGAAATGATAAGTTTTTTAAAAAGACAGGAACACATTGTTGTTTCTCTTAGAATCCCCTGTAAGTAGCATAGTACTTAGCATGAACTAGACAGTATATGAATAAATGAACCAAACTATCAGCTAGAGTTCTCTGGTATGGTTTGTCTTCTAGTCACCAGTACAGGATCAGGAAGACAGTCCTTGGCCCTAAAGCAGATTAAGCCCACTGATCTACCAGGGGCTTTGTCTTTGTCCTCTACCATGGCTTCCATAGCCTGAGCTCCAACTACCCAAACTAATCAAAACTGACCCTAAATGATTTCATGTGTACTGATCCTCCCAGGGGCTCTCCATGTGGCTTGATGAAAATGCTTTTGCAAACACAGATGCACTTGTATTCCCGTCATTTGCCAATGAAGCAGGCACTAACAGGAACAGATTTTGGTTCTTCAGCATCAAAGAAATAAACATTTATATTATCTTTTTAGTAAATAGGTAGGACGATTACTGAAGCCTTTCTATTTGTTATTATTTTGTGACACAACCCTAACACATTAAGTAAGTTTAACTTTCTCCTTATATGTATAATAATCCAATATAAACATTGTTCTTAAGGCCCAGAATTTGGATTAAGAAGTCTTAAGTTTAAGTCCCAGCTCTGCTACTTCCAAACTGTGTGACCATGGCCATGCTGATTAACCTCTCTGTGTTTCTGTTTCTTCAATCTGAGAGAAAGGACATTAATGCATAAACACACATACACACACCACATTCATGACTATTTCAAGGATCAGATAAGATAAAGTATATGAAAGCACCTAGAAAAGTTTTATTTAAAAAACTGTGAATTTAGTTAATATTAGAGAAGTCATGATCATTTTTGTGAATCCTCACAAAGAAATAGGTTAAAAGAATGATTCAGGGGACACCTGGGTGGCTCAGTCAGTTAAGCGTCTTCCTTCGGCTTGGGTCATGATCCCAGGGTCCTGGGACTGAGCCCAGAGTCGGACTCCCAGCTTAGTGGGAAGCCTGCTTCTCCCTATGCCTGCTGCTCCCCAACTTGTGCTCTCTCTCTGTCTGTCAAATAAATAAATTAAATCTTTAAAAAAATTTTAAAAAAAGAATAATTCAGGAGTGGTACCATAAAACACAACTAAAATAGCTTTAAAAATGGATCAAAAAGGGGCGCACCTTGGTGGCTCATTCGGTTAAACATCTGCCTTTGGCTCAGGTCATGATCCCAGGATCCTGGGATCGAGCCCCTCATCAGGCTCCTTGCTCAGCGTGGAACCTGCTTCTCCCTCTCCCTCTGCCTGCCACTCCCCCTGCTTGTGCGCTCTCTCTCTCTATCAAATAAATAAATAAAATCTTAAAAAAAATGGACCAAAAAAAAAAAAAAACCAGCTAAACAGGACTAATGATAGTTGATAAGATGCTAAAAGTCTCGTATTTGAGAGCACAGTTGCAGTTTTCACTTACTCTTTTCATCTTTATCAAGATATTTGGTTTATGGATCCCCATTTTAGGAGTGACTCATCAATATGCTCGGTCCTATATTCCTCCTCCAAGTTGCCCTCTCTTCTACCTTCATGACAGACAGTGGGCATCACATATAAAGGACATTCCACCAACGATTCTACATGTATGCAGTCTTGTCCTCAATCACTCTTCACCTCTGAATTGATGATGTTCCTGAATGCAGACTTAGGTTTTATAAAATGTTTTGTTGTTGTCTTTGCATGCTTATAGCCTGCTCTTAACAAAGACTTTCCTTAACCACACTTTAGTTAGGCTCATCTGAGCCCTTTTGGACATGGCCCTGTCCTGGGCCTTCTCCTCAAGAGCAAGAATCCTGCTAAGTCAGTTTAGCAAGAATCTCCCACCCTATATATCTGATCATCCACAATACATTTTCATATTCCTCATTTTCCACTCTCCCCCAGGTGATATCTGACCCCTCTAGCCTGCCTTCAGCTAGAATCCTGTCCAACCTGTTTTAGCCAGAATCTCCCCTTATTTCTGAAATTCTTTTTTAGTAGTTTTCCATCTACAGACCCCTACCGTGCCCCTTAACTGTAAATTACTATTTTTCCTTGTATTTGGTGTTGAGGCCAATCTCTCTCTACTACAAAATTCCATTTCAGGAGTCACTTGAATGAAATCTTCATTACTGTCTTTAACAAGTGCAGAATATTTTTTTATTTAGCACTCTGAATTTGATTCTCTGAATTAACCCTTTTTTAAAGATTTTATTTATTTATTTGAGAGAGAGAGAGAGCACTTTGGAGGTGGGAGGGACAGATGGAGAGGGAGAGAGAGAGAAGCAGACTCCCCACTGAGCAGGTAGTCCAATGCAGGGATCAATCCCAGGACCCTGGGATCATGACTTGAGCCGAAGGCAGATGCTTAACCTACTGAGCCACCCCTGCTCCCCCTGATTCAGCTCTTTTAAACAGTAACTCTGTTTCACAGTCATGATTATGCTGCCTCATGCCACCCTTGAAGAAATGCCCACCTCTAGCTAGGTTCAAGTCAGCTCTCAGCTCATATAGGCTTATGCCATCCTCCAGACTGGGCACCAACACATTGCCCTCTTCCTAAAATTGTAATTATCTTATTTCCAGTAAAAGAAAGTTAAATGCCAAGCTTGGTCATACATGTGGTGTTCTCTATGTATGTATTCTCATTTAAGAAAAGTCATGTACTCACATTAGAACCTTAAGATCATACAATAAAATTCACTCACTGAGAAGTCCTTTATGACTCTTGTTTCTACCCAACAAGAATTTTAAAATAAAACAAGAACTAGTTGAAGCCAAAGCAGTGCATGTGGCAGATGCTTCTGAAATAGTGTTTTCAAGCTGGAGTTTATAAAGCCCATTGCCTATATATACCACATCTTCTTTATCCATTCATATGTTGATGGACATCCTGGCTCTTTCCATAGTTTGGCTATTGTGGACACTGCTGCTATAAACATTGGGGTGTGGGTGTATATATATAATATACATATATATAAAATATATATACACATACACACACACACACACACACACACACACACACACAGAGGAATATTACGCAGCCATCAAAAAATGAAATCTTGCCATTTGCAATGACGTGGTTGGAACTAGAGGGTATTATGCTAAGTGAAATAAGTCAATCAGTATCATATGATCTCACTGATATGAGGAATTTGAGAAACAAGACAGAAGATCATAGGGGAAGGGCAGGAAAAATGAAACAAGACGAAACCAGAGAGGGAGACAAATCATAAGAGACTCTTAATCTCAGGAAACAAACTGAGGGTTGCTGGAGTGGATGGGGGTGGGAGGGATAGGGTGGCTGGGTGATGGACACTGGGGAGCGTATGTGCTATGGTGAGCTCTGTGAATTGTGTAAGACTGATTAATCATAGACCTGTACCCCTGAAACAATACATTATATGTTAATAAAAAAAAATAAAGCCCGTTGCCCTCCTTTAGCATAAATTGCTAATATACTTCACTTATAATATCTGCAGGTTGCTGCACAAATTTTAGCTGCAACTCAGTCCTCAGTCTCAGATATCTGGGTATAGATGTTGGAAAATTAGAGCAGTCAAGCTAATCAGAAGGAGCCATTAGGACCCCCAACAGGCAGGATCACAAATGAGATGATTTCACCTCTGAACCCTTCTTGGCTAATTGACTTGTACCTTTAAAAGTCATCCTAATTCAAATTCAGTTCCTGAATTCTCATTCCTTAAGCTCTTCTAATTTGTAGCAAAATAAGCCAAGAGAGGTTTCATCAAAGGTCAATTTTCAGACTCAAAGTGGGTGAGCAATATCAAAGAGATCTATATAGACACAAAGTAAGGCTTTACTACTCCCAACTAATCAAAGAAAGGGGAATTTTAAAAGTGTGAGTTTTAGGCATTTTTAAAAGAAATTAAAATAAATATATGCTGAAGAGTACCATAATTTGAACTTTGTGTTGCTGGTTTATTGTCCAATGGAGATTCCTGTTCTCACAAACAAACAAGATTGATTTATAAACAGGAGCAGCAATCTGCATACCGTCTTTGTAGATTGCTCTTTTAACAGATTAAAAATTTCCCCTTTTAACCATGTTACCCAATACAGTTTAAGACAAACTATATAGCTAAGAATGAAACCAAAGAAAATCTCAGGATTTCAAACTCGAAAAACGCACAAGTTCAGTTTTCTTCTATAATCTTACGTAGTATAGTTCAAAGAGAAATGGACTAGAAGTTAGAAGACCTGAGTTTTCTTCTCAGCTCCAAACATTATTTTCAAGTCAATTGTTTCATTAATTTATTTATTCAGCAATTATTTATAGTGTTAATTCTGTGTTTTGTGCTGCTTCAGACGTTAGAGACACAGAGGTGACAAAAAGTGCACACAATATTATGGATCTTAGTTGCACTTGGAAAAGACAGGACAATAAAAACAGTAAACATGCATATATATAATTTCACATGGTAGCTAGTTACATATTTTTTTTATTTTTATTTTTAAAGATTTTATTTATTTATTTGACAGAGAGAGAGACACAGCGAGAGAGGGCGATGTGGGGCTCGATCCCAGGACCCTGGGATCTTGACCTGAGCCGAAGGCAGATGCTTAACGACTGAGCCACAGTTGCCCCCCTTTTTTTTTAAATAGCAGTGCAAAGGGATAGAATGTGAAGTGTGAGGGTATGGGAAACCAGGATTCAAATTAATACAGGGTGATTAGGAAAACTCTCTAAGTAGATATTTGAGCTGAGCCTTGAATAGGAAGAAAATCCTATCAGCCTCAGTCTCCTTATCTGAAAAATGAGGATAACGATAGTACACATTCCATAAGTTTGTTTAAAGTATTAAGGTCTTGCACTGAAAATACTAACCAGTTGAATGATGGCACATTGTAAATACTCAACGATAATGGTTACTAATGTTATTATTAGGCATTGCAATGATGATAAGTTTGAATATATTTAATATAATACAAATAATAAATGTTCTCTAGAGAGGATGGAGTCAGGTGGCATCACTGTTGAAAATAATTAAGAAACTAGGTAGAATGATTACAAAATAGTAAGGAAAAAACTAAAAAATCAAAAGCTATATCATCACCTATCACAGTTCTATTACCACTCATTATCATATTAGATTGAAAATACTGCTGCTTATTTATATAACATCTTTTATCTGAGCACCTTACTGTGCTTGGATCATATCTGGGGAGAAAAAACTATTAATCTCTGCTGATGTTTGATCAAAATAGGCTTTGTCAGTTACAACACTACAAGAGGGAATCAGAATTACAGGTGAGCTAGAGTCTTGTGTTTTATACAGAACATGATTTTCTAACCTTTTAGAGCTCCAGCAGTAGCAAGATGTAGAATATGCATTTGTTTGAGAGACACAGATCTCTGAGTAACAATCATTCCTTGCCACTTACTAGCTATGTAACTTTTAAGAACATAGATACTTAACATCCTGAAGGCTTAGTTTTCCTATCTGTAAAAGGAAAACTGTAGTTCCTAATCACAGGCTGCTTTTGATGTCTAAGTGATAAAATAAATACAGAACCAACTAGCACAATGTTGGTGATAGAATAGTAAATGGAAAAGATATGGTCCCTCTCTTGTGAAATTTAACGTAGTTGGAAAGAAAAACCCACACATAAATACGATTACAATTGGGCAAAATACCATGAGAAATAAAATAGCATAAAAATGATGAAATAATAATGAAAATATTGTGAAGAATGCCATGGACTATTTTTTTGGAGCATTGCCTTTTTTGAAATAAATTCAAAGAGGACAGAAGTCATGCTTCCTATAGTTACTTGGTGTAGGGCCTAACATAACAAAAATGTCATACTTGAAAAATTGATTTGATGAAGGCAACTGATTATTGCAGTTTCATAGTATAAACAGGTAAGGAAAATATAGCAATAGGAAAATAAAAAGATTACTAAGACAGAGTGTCTGCTCCATGCTTCAGTGAATCTAAAATCTCGAGGGAGATAGAAAGGAAGAAATACCCTTGGCCAAAGAACAGAACTCCTCTATCTGAAAAGATTGCCCTCTTACACAGCCTCTAGAGGAAAGAACAAAGACAAACAGATGCAAGGGAGAAAGAGAAAACCCACCTTGCCAGCAGATCAGCCCAGTCGGATTTGTCAACCAAAGAGGTTACTATTTTGTCAGAACCACATCCTACCCAGTGGCCACAGGAACAAGGCAGAATGCCACAACTGAATTAAGGGGGCACAAGTGTTGGCTTTGTCTCAAAAGGAGATGAAAAAAAGAAACGCGTGCTGACCTTCTGAATTCGGGGAGTCCAGGTTTCAGAACTTCACATCCATTTGTAAATAATTTGTGAAGTACTCCAATTTACTTGACAAGTATAGACACAACTGAATGAACTTTCATAATTGCCAAGTAAGTCTTAGGAGAGATGTTGTCTACTGTTAATTACCTCTCTTTGTTATTTTTCCCTTAGATATTTACCCACTTAAAGAATAAAGGTCCTCAGCCACCCAAACCAAAAGTAAGATAGAAGGTCCTTTTCCTATTAAGAAAGAGTCAAAGATTTTGCTTACATTACTTCAACAAATGCATAACAAAGACTAAAAGAGACCATAGGGCCCCAGAAATTGTCCATTTTTCTCACACATGGTAGGGGCTTAAAAGTCATTATTGAATAATTGACCCTATTTCCTGAGACTAATTGTCCAAAGAGTATGTTTATACACTTTCTGGTAGCCTGTTTAATATCCTGCCACTGCAATTGTGAAAAACAAAAAGAAATGGCAGCTAGGAATGGGAATTTTTCTGTTACGTGTTTTTTTTTTTTTAACACTACAGATTTCACACATACACATAAATTGCATTTTCTTCAAGCAAATTTACTAGTTTCTGTCACTCAAATGACTGTTCTTGTTTCCTCAGAAAACTCAAACTACCTGTCTTATCGAAGCAGTAGTTTTCTTGCAACATAATATAAAACATTTTGGCGAAGAGCAACCCCAGTAATAAAAAAAGAATTAATGAATATGACAAATACTTCATTAACCTTCTATTCTTATCCTTATGATAGAAAGCTGCGTAAAAATACTTTTGAGTCTTTTTTTTTTTTTTTAATAAGGTAAGGAGTCAAGCAGATACCTGAAATAGAAATCCTGAAATTCTTTTGAATGTTGATTCCATTCAAAGAGTATCCAGTGATGTGCTTTCTATTTTTTGAGGATAGATGAGATTGAAAGAAGTGGATTGAAAGAGAAAAGTCACTGAAGTTGGTAATAACAATAACAACATTTTTATTAGAGGCTAAAGAAAAGTTCTCAGACTCAGAAAATTATTTTGTGAATCTTAAAGGTACATAAGAACATAAGGTACATAAATATCTTAAAGAAACAAGGCAGATGGAGGGCGCCTGGGTGGCTCAGTTGGTTAAGCGACTGCCTTC
>NW_022589705.1:45295511-45297709 GCF_004348235.1 Phoca vitulina | reverse complement strand
CTCTCAAATAAATAAATAAAATCTTTAAAAAAAAAAAAAAAAAGAAACAAGGCAGATGGGATAGCATTAGTAGTATCTGTCACTCCACTTCCAATTCATAGGGCAGAGGAGAGGGGCCTCCCACTGTTAGCATCTTTATGTTCCCTACACTTCCTTTGGCAGAGGAATGCTATCAGCCTTCATTTCTGGATATCATTAGTCCTGAAGTCAGATACATTTTGGCAATTGTGGATGACTATCCCACAACCTTAAAGATACCTAGAGAATCTAGCAGAAGTTCCTGAAATAAATATTTAGGCTTTTAAATTATAGACTGCAAAGGCTATAAAATTATAACAATAATACCAAAAGAATTAGTCTCTCTTCAAATCACAGCATGGTGGGATTTGAACAAAGAATATTTTCAAAGGAGCAACATTCTCTGGTTTGGTATAATTTACATGAAGTAAGTGTAAGCAACCTATATTTTTATCCAGATCAAAAATTGTGTGTATCATATTAATTACTGTAAAAAGCTAATAATTTTTTTAAAAAGGAAAGATAATGTCTATAAGTTTTTGTTTGTTTGTTTGTTTTCATTTTCTAGTCATTTGTTATCAGGAAGATTTTTCCTGTTAAAATCCACAAGTTTCCAAAAAAGCTGCATTTGGAAATATGGAACATCTTGGTGTGCAGGCAGTGTAGTATAGTGATTGAGTGTTAGACTTTGCAGACTAGTCAGCCTGATTTGTACTTTAAGCTGCATGAATACTAGCTCCATATTATGTCACACTCACTTATTTTCTGTGTTAGATACAGTGTATTCAATTGACACTCCATATCTATTCCCACTTCTTCTAGGATGCCTCCCTTTGGAGTAGAGGCTGAAAGACTGAAAACTACATTTCCCAGATTCCCTTGCAGCAGGATCTGGTGACAAATTAGGATCAAGCAGGAGATTGCACTCACAGAAGTTTTTAAAAGTAAAGGAGAGATCATGTAGATCAGATTTTCATTGCACTTAGTTTTGTTTTGTTTTATTTTGTTTTTGCTGGTTAAAAATATAGAAAGGAGAGCTTTTTCTGCAACAGTGCACACTAGTATCTAGATCTGTAAGTTTAAAGAGGGGATCACAATGGCTTCAGAAACTTCCTGGTCCTTTCTTCCACTTCCAGCTTTAGCTGTATGTTCTTTTAATCAATAGCTCAGCAGAGACCTCCTGATCCCCCACCTTTCCCCTGGAGATCAGCCCTGTCCTGTTCTGTTTGTTGAACATTGTTCCCAGAGGCCCCACCTAGAGCCCACTCCTCCCACTTTTCAGTGATTTTTATAAGCACCTAAATCCATGTGTTAAATCCATTTCTATTTAAACTCTCTTAAGAGTTTAGCTCCCTCATCTATAAATTGGGGCAGATTGGGTGTTTACTTAATAAGGGTGTTTCAAGAATAAAGTAAGATGACTTAAGTAAACATTTAACCCAATTCCAGACACACAATAAGCACCCACAGTATATTAGAGCTTATTATTTAAATATTAGTTTAATGCTACTCTGCCCACTAATGCACTCTTTCTAAACCTTGGGCATTCATTCGATAATGATAATAGGAACAACTGAAAAAGAAATTGAATAGGAACACTTGAGATAAGAGAAAATATTTCCAGGATCTCCTAATTATGTTAAGAAGAAGGCTGTGAAACAAGCATATTCCATAAAGAGAGATAATTATCTGGAAAAAGAGGCTCCAGGAAAAAGAAGAAATGTGTCCCTGGCCACAAAAGAAAACTTTAAAAGGATGACATAAGAACAGGGAACAACTGAAAAGGAATGAAGTAAAGGGATTTTTTAAGCCAACACTATCACATTAAAACAATCAACTGTGTGAAAATAGAGCTACCATATGATCCAGCAATTGCACTACTGGGTATTTACCCCAAAGATACAAAAGTAGGGACCCGAAAGGCTACGTGCACCCCGATGTTTATAGCAGCAATGTCCACAATAGCCAAACTGTGGAAAGAGCCAAGATGTCCATCAACAGATGAATGGATAAAGAAGATGTGGTATATATATACAATGGAATATTATGCAGCCATCAAAAGGAATGAGATCTTGCCATTTGCAACGACGTGGATGGAACTGGAGGGTATTATGCTGAGCGAAATAAGTCAAACAGAGAAAGACATGTATCATATGACCTCACTGATATGAGGAATTCTT
>NW_022589705.1:45211673-45275511 GCF_004348235.1 Phoca vitulina | reverse complement strand
CATCAACCTTCAGGTCTCCTACACTGATGCCCCAAAAGACATGGGGGGAAGCAAAAGAGAAAATGACAGGAGAAAAATGTACCATTACTTGTTTTCTTTCCTGCCCCACCATCCATGACAGGGATTACTTACACCCAGTATTAGTGGTGCTGGGAGATAGCTTCAGGAAAAAAAAAAAAACTGTGACAAAATAAAAAACCTGCAAAACTCTACCTGGGACACGAACAGAATTCTTGTACTACTTGATGGTTACTATTAAAATACCGAGTATCTTGAAGGAATTCTTGAAAAAATAGCTAACTTGAGCAAAAGAAAAGAAAAAAGTCACAAGTTGATTTTACTACCTGAGATATTATTTGAGAGGTTACATCTCTTTACTTCCTCTTTTCATATTTATTAAGCAGAGTTGTTGTACAAGACAGGAATTACGACATGCAGCATCGCAGGATCTCAGACTGATACAGTTGGAGTATATAAATGAGGAAAGTAATCAAGGCAAATAGATGGGGGTGGGGGCAGGCAATAGGCTGGAGTTAGCAGTGAAGAGCCCGTTGGAATGAAAGGAGTTAAATGAATGGAGTCAGGATGAGTTTACATCCTAGCTTAAATCGGTGTGAGCTCAGTTCATGGAACAGAAGAGAAACCGGCAGATATAAATGTCTGGCCTTAGAATCCTTCCTCAGTAGGATGTGAAACTACAAACCCCCTGTGAGTTTGCAAGCACTATGCCAAGATGAAATACAAAATGTAGGAAAACCAATATTTTAAATAAAATAATTTTAAAAAGACAACTGCCTCCAGAGATCAAAGTGAAAGGAGATTGATTAGTTAATTGAAACTCTACTTCCAGCAGAAAAATAGATGAAATAAGCAGATAAAAGTGCTTTCTAAGCTCCCATACCCTTCCTTGTTTTGTATGCTTTAACTTTCTTCCCACAGCTCTCAATCCTGTGCCCTATTTCAAAGCCTTTTTTCTACTCATCTTGGGAACCTCAGGACACTGAGGAAATTTGAGTTCAGAAATTTTATTTTTAGGATATCATATTATGTAATATCTTAGGCTGGTGTCATTCATTCCAAAAACTGCTGTTTTAAACAAGAACTGGGAAAAATGTACCCAGTAGATATAAACCTTTTACATTCAAACCATCTTGAAAACACCTTGTAAAAACTCAGCAATCCTTCCTGAAAACATTTTTCTTCTTTTATCCATTAACAAATATGTCTGTGACTCCAGATTCGTTTTCAAAGTCTGATGCCTACAACTCTGGTTCTGGCAGTATTTTTCAATTAATTAACATTCCTAAGAGCACAGTTATGCACAGTACTGAAAAAAAGAAAACTTTTATTTCTTTGGTTTCCCTGCTGTGTAAAGGATGTTACAACTCCTGCATACTTTATCCTTTGGAAAATATCCTCTTGTTCTCCCATCAAGGATACCTATGAAAGCAAGACATTGAGAAGGGAAAGGAGAACAGGTACAAAGTTAAAGAATAATGAAGAATGTTGTATATGTACTGTGGCTCAAATATCAGTAGGGCTCTGCTACATAAAGGGCCCGCAGTGTGTCTGCTCACCACTCAAAGTACTCTTTTTGTCTCAAAGGAAAACTTTTTGTGGGATGTCACTCACAGCAATATCAATGTCAATTTTCAAATTCTGCATGGAAAGCAATAGTGAGCTTCTGACCAGCAATTACCATAAAATCAAAACATCTTATAGTTTTATGCTGAATTAGTAGAATTGTTTTTGATATGGTATTTATTTGAAAGGCTTTCCATCAGCTCCAATGAGTATTTGATTAGTGCATCCTGCTAAAGTAACTGGTCTGATGTTTAAACAAAATTCTGCAGCAGTAAAGTGGGGCAGCAATCCTAGAATGCTGCTGAATTGCCCATGGATAAGCCAGCCTAGTCATTAGGTTTATTGCCAACAAAGAGGAAAATCGTGCATATAATTATACGGATTGCAAAGCCAGCAACAAGAGTTGGCACCAGGGAATTAGTTCCCTGTGACCATTACTTCATCAGGATCAGAAGTTGCCTGTATGCCTTCAAAGGAATGCAAGGTTGGAAACAAAGTAAACGTGTTCACTTTTTGCTGTAGATGGTTTTTTCCACCCCTAAGCAAACCACTCTCTGGCCATTGACAGTTAAACTATTTTTGGAAGTCAGTGAACCCAATGAGTCAGTGTGACTTTAGACTTCTTATGATTATTCTAATGTCATACAATATTATTAGTAAAAATAACAATGTTTATGAGATTATGAGATCATACAAACTAAAGTTCAGAGAAGTCCGAGTTATTCAATGTTACAAGACTAGTAGTATATGTATGTTTTGGTGCATACGTGTGTGTGTGTGTGTAGGGGAGCTGGAGCTAGAACCTAGGTCTTCTTGCCAGGCTAGTGTCTTCTACATATAGCTCTTGTTCATTGTCATCACTACAGTAAGAGACACACCAAAATTTTAAGGTTCAGTCACAGCAAGCCTCTAAGTGTCATGAATAGATACGAACATAGGACCAGATGGACCTACTACTTAGACCTACTTTGGGAATTCTTTTTTTTTTTTTTAAGATTTTATTTATTTGAGAGGGAGAGAGAGAGAGCATGGGGCGGGGGGCTGGTCAGAGGGAGAGGGAGAAGCAGGCTCCCTCCTGAGCAGGGAGTCCAGAACGGGGCTCTTTCCCAGGACCCTGGGATCATGACCTGAGCCAAAAGCAGATGCTTAACTGACCGAGCCACCCAGACGCTCCAGGAATTCTTATATTCCTATCCTGTAAGGCCCCCTTAGACATCAGCTTCTTAGTCATCCTTGCACTTCTCTTATTTCTCCCATGAAATTAAATAGGATAAATGCATAACTCACTAGCACATTCCTGAAACAAGCAGATATTCCTCCTCCATTCTTGTTTCCCTTTGCAGTAGAAGAGCCCTCACTTTGGGATCCAAAAAAACTCTCGTTAGCAATGATCTGGAGCCATTCAGATTCCTCCCTAAAACGTGAAGGTCATAAAATCAAAGAACACAATACATATGAAATTGTTTTGTTTATAATTGATGAGCTGATTTAACTTCAGAGTTCTACATAATTTTCATGAAACAACACTGCTTGAAGCCAGTGGGATTTCTTTCCTCTAGGAAATCAGACTTTGTCATTATCTTTGATTTTCTTTGGTGAATCTTATCTATTGATTTTAAAAATTCTTTTCAATATGCCCAGTGCTCAGAGATATACAAACAAAGAAAAAAAAATGGTCCCTGTAAGCTTTGTAAATATGGGGATATTGGTGAGGTGAAATATTATCATGCACAATGAAGATAAATGACAGTTCCAAATGGCCTTACCGTTGGAGGCCTCCTAGTGACCCAGCTCGGCTCACAGATGCAGCTGTGGCAAATAATAGCCAGAGAGTGATGATCATTGTGATTTCAGTCCATTATTACCAGAAGCCTGATATACATAAAATGTAGGTCAAAGCATTCTGTTTAATGCCATATTTATCTTCAGAATATGAAGCATGAGAATGTTGTTCCAGCACTAAAGAAACCGAGGTGATAAATTAGTAGTCTCCAAAGTGCTATTTAAATGACTACATTCAATTTTTATCTCCTCATTGAAATATAAATTCCACAAGGGAGAGGACCATATTTATTTTGTTTCTACCATCTCTCAGAGCTTAGCACAGGGCCTCCCTCATATAGGCCTACAATCAGATGCATGTAAAGGATTTGATTAGTTAATTAATTGAGACTTATATTGCTACACTTATTGATTTACAATTGTTTTCATGTATTTAAACTAGCCCTCTACATGAGGAAGGATTAATATCGTAGCCATCTCTACTTACCTTCCATCTAGATAGGTGCTTATTCAGTGAATGAGTGGATGTTAGAAGGATGATATATAAGAAGTTGCTGCCAGGTATTGCTTTCTCCTCTGGGCTTTAAGCATTATGTACGAAGAGAAGACATAATCCATAATGCAAAGAGTTGTTTCCAGGATGAGGCCAGCAAGAACTATCAGTGAAACAAGACAGAAATTATTATAGATAGAAAAAGTAGAGGAAAGACAAGAAAATTAATGGGATGTTCTGGGCATAAACTAATTGGCACAGAATACTGAAGGTAACTCTGGAACAAGTAGAGAACAAAAAGGAATGGAGGGGATTCATATAGTCAAAGAAGTTAATGGAGAGTGGTAAATACAGCATGTTGCTTTTTAAATGTCAGAGCACAAAGAAAAATTTAGAGTTAAGTTATGGGTTTCAACTGTAAGAATTTGAAAGAAACAGTGTGGAGACAATTGTTGGAGGGTTAGTGAGTGTTTAGATGTAATTATGTGAGGAATATGGCAGTTCTGAGTGTGAAAAGTTGTGGTTAGGAATATAGGGAACTGTTTTTTAAGCTAAGTAAGTAAATTCAAATTGTTGGAGATAATCCAGCTGCTGCCATGCATGGAATTACATCTAGGAGACTAACACATATTCGGCCTTTAGTTAAAAATGATTTAACCAATGCTTTTTGAGAGAGATTATATAAAATTTATCACCATATTTTCCACAAATTCTATCCAACCATTTGAAACTCTAAGGGAAAAATCAGGAAATTTTATATGTATTTTCTTATATATCTCACTCTTTCATATAAAGATGGATTTGAATAGTTCATCTGTTACCAAAATATGCTTCCTACAATTTATGAAAGTGAGTGTTTTAAAAGTGAAAAAAAAGTTGAACAATATTATATGTTCCTCAAAATCATTGATTTGTTGAGATCAATGAAATTCACGAATTCGTGTTCATCCTTAATTTAGAAGAAAACCTCTTCTGGTGTGCATATACATCCTCTGTCACCTGATGGATACAGAGATATCATGAGATGTCATGAGACAGGCATTGTTTAAACACTTTTGTCAATGTGGAAAACAAATTAATTTTAAGAATCCCAATACATACAAGGGCTATAGTTTTTCAAGGAGAGACCAACTGATGAACTTACATTGATGTCTCTCAGGATTGCTTCTTTCTTTTAAGTAATTGCCTCCTCTTGAAACCACATTATTAAAATTTGCTCTTTATGGAGAGATACACCTCTCTTCCATCTACCTATAAGAAAAAGCAAATTTAATTATTCAAAAATGAGTCTATGGAATATTTGTATCCCAGGGACTCGGTAAATATTTAAAAATCTCTATAAATGTACATTTATGTATAAGTAAATAATTTGCATTTAAATGTTTTATTTTCTTTAATGGGAAATATATGTGCTAAATTGGGAGTTAAAGAACTAAGAAGTTGTCCCTACTTTGTCATTACGGGCAAGTCATTTAGCTATTTCGGTCTCAGTATTTAAAGTGAAGAGTTTGTATTAAATGTCATTTAAGCATATTAAAGAACCTGACTTCTATGGCAACATTACTGAAAAGAATTATTTGATATACTTTGAATTGATAAAATTAAGAATAATATAATCAACTGTTGTGGATTGAGTGATAATGCTTAAAGCCAATAATACTTTGGAAAGTAATTAAATATATCCAGTGGCTTGTCATGATTATTGTTATACCACAGTCAACATGTACAGTAGCAGTAACCCCATTTTAGTTAAGTGAGAGATATATTATAGGTTTATACAGAGATTAAACTCACAGAATTTGATAAACTATCAAATGCATTTTAATGTGCATTCATGGTAGAGGTACGAGTTCTATTTTTTAATTAATATCCTAACTGTCTGGCTATTTATGATAGAAGTCTGGAATATCTACACTGTTACTATTACCTGAGTTGATACTCTCAATTTTACTAGCAGTTCCAGTGTGTATAAACATTTTTTGTTAACTAGTTATCAAGACATTCTTATATTTGGGGACATTCATCACCTAGTTAATGTTAAAGTCAGGATAATATTGATCCTAATTTAGGTCTGATAATTGTAGTAGCCATGATGAAGTTTAGGTCAGTGTATTTGATGGGCTCTGGTGCATAATTGTAGCCAAAAAGCAGAGCTAAAATCAATTATTTTACCAGTACAATTAATACTTTTAGTAAATAGCTTCAGAGTTTTAACTGTGTTATAAAGAGCAAGGCCATAAATCAAATGACTTTTCTTTTTTTTTTTTTTAAACTCAGGAGTACATTTCTAATGATGGCACAGATAAGTGTGAGTTTGCACTGCTTAACTTTTATTTGAAGCATATAATTATTGTGGCAATGAAATAAGCATAATATGGATTTAATTTTGTATACTTATGTGCTACAGTGAAATCAAAATATTTTAAAGAAAAGAATTGGTCCCACTGATAAATTTTCAGATAACTTTCAAAATGGTTGTTTATCAATATCTCCCATGATCTTTAAGGTGCATGGGTCTTTATATAACTGGTAGCATAAAATACTTGTGTACTAGGACCTTGTCAGTAACAAATTTGAGCTCACTGTAACACAGTATTTTCCCAATGTTCACTTGTGATATACAATATATAGGAAGAATTACATGCAAAGTGAACAGTCCATTCACCTTCTCAGATATTCAAAAATATTAAGCCAGATCAGTCACAAGGTAAACATACAGACTATATTGTATAATATATAACATATAGTATATAATATATAATATAATATATAATATAAAATAAATTTAATGTTATATAATATAATATAGGATACATCTAGGGGCACTTGGCTGTCTTAGTTGGTAGAGCATGTGACTCTTAATCTCAGGATCATGAGTTTGAGACCCATGTTGGGTGCAGAGATTACTTAAAAAAAAATGAGGGCGCCTGGGTGGTTCAGTCGTTAAGCATCTGCCTTCGGCTCAGGTCAGGATCCCAGGGTTCTGGGATGGAGCCCCACATTGGACTCCCTGCTCTGCGGGAAGCCTGCTTCTCCCTTTCTCACTCCCCCTGCTGTGTTCCTGCTCTCACTATCTCTCTCTCTCTCAAATAAATAAATAAATAAAATCTTTAAAAAAAAATATCATAAAGGCTATATCTTCTCTTAAAAGGCAATGATATAGGTTTTTAAATTAAATAATGCTACCTTTTAACCAGATATTCACTTATCAATATATCATAAATATCTTCCAATCTTTAAATGTTATCGGCAACATTTTATTTTATTTTTTTTAAAGATTTTACTTGTTTATTTGAGAGAGAGAGTGCAGAGCAAGAGAAAGAGAGAGAGCACGAGCAGGGGGAGGGGCAGAAGGAGAGGGAAAAGCAGATTCCCGGCTGAACAGGGAGCCGGACATGGGGCTCAATCTCAGGACCCTGAAATCATGACCCCAGCCAAAGGCAGACACTTAACTGACTGAGCCACCTGGGCACCCCTTTCAGCAACATTTTAGTGGTTATATAGCATCTTACTCTCCAGTCATACTGTAATTATTCATCTAATAGTATTTTCTTTTTCAGACATCTATATGTTTCTCCCAAATTTTACCCTCATACACAATTTAAAATTTCTTTTGAGGAATATTTTATCAATCCATACTTCCACTTTTGTTTTGTTATTTTTTAGTTTTTTGTCTAAAATATCATACCTTCACATGATATAATTTTTCAAAATTTTGCATCTTTGTCAAGCTGTGATGTAAAAAATTGTATTATAAATTGAGATGAGATTAGAATACTAAGAGCTAGCAATTGGACCAGATACCTAGGAATTTCTGAAACTGCCTTATTTAAGTATTTGTCTTTTTCTTATAGGCATTTGACAGCTTTATCTATGATATATATTTTCAACCTATTTTATTTAAATTTTGTTTCATATCTTAAGATGTTTAAATTGTTTCTGTAATATATTTAAATTCATAAGAATTTTTCTTTGTGTTTATACCTTTGGTTATATTCCTGGGGAAGTAATTCATCACACCAAGATCTACAAAACACACACACACACATATCAGTTCTTTGCCTTGATGCCCCCTACTCTTAATTTCTTTTCTCTTACTTTATTTTACATTTCCATTATTCATTGTTTAAATCACTTCTGAAATAAGACAGTACATAAAAACATAATATATTTCTTATCCAAACAAACAACAAAATATGAACACCAACTAACATATAATAAAGAAGACCAATGAGAATATTTGAAATTATAATTCTCTTTATAATTCTACATAAATATTAATTTAGTAGTTTATAACTTAATTGTTAGAATCATAAGTTTCATTGAGTTAAGTGTTCATATTGTGCATGCAGGTATATAACATGTAAATGTAATTTTGAAGTTGAAAATGTATTTTCCCTTAGGCATACTAATTAATGGCCTTCATCAAGAGAGTAACAAAATTTTACTTAAGGCAAAAAAAGCATAATCTTAGCAAAGATGGTATTCACAAATGTGTGCATTGCTAGCCCTTACTATAGACATGTCAGTATTCAGCATTTTGCTGTGCTGTACATAAAAAATAGGGAAATACAAAAAGAAAATCAATAAAAGAATGGCAGATGGAGGCAATCTTTTCATTGTAATTACCAGGTAATCATGGAACTTATTTTTGTCTTATTTTAAGTGGGAGTTTGCTTTCTTGAGAGGATGTATAAGTATGCAATGGCCAAGCCAAAAATTCTGCTTCTTCCCAATCAGTAATTTTTAGATATATCCTGAATTGGACCAAATGGATTAAACATTTACATTTAAATGTCTCCAGTTGTTTAATGTCTATATTTATAATTTTTGGTGCTATAAGTTGAGGTATTTGGTTTTACAACATGACCTTAGTCATTAGAAGTTTGGTTAGAGAAAAGAATGAGTTATACAGTTAGAGAGATCTGGGTACACTCTCAACTGGATAGCTTGCTAGATCTATAACTTTGAAAAATGACTCAAGCTCTCTGTCACAGATTTTAATCTGTAAAAATAGGAATAATAATTACCTTATTAGGCTTTCTCAAATGATTAAATTAAATAAATTAAGTAATTATATATAATTTTAAAGTACCAAGCACCAACCCAGAGTATAGAAGGTGCTCAATAGTGTTCTTTTTTAACTATCAACATTTATTTTCAGTTTTTATATATGAGAAAGAGAAATAAACTTTAGTTTGGTACTGATATTATAAGACTCTCTAGGCAAATTTGTTGACAATGGAAGTTGGTTAAATACTTCTCGTTCAAAGTGATAGAGTAAAATTAGCATCATCCCACATTTTCTTCTCAAATACCATACAAAATCAGCAAGAAAAATAAAAACTGGAAACATAAACATGCTCTGCAATAAAACTGTAAGTGGTCTTATAATCCACAAAATATGTGGAAGCATTGCCACAAGGAATGAACATCAACAAAGGTGAAGGAGAATTAAAAAGAGAATGTCAATCCAACAGTTCCACTCGTAGTCTAAAAGAATTGAAATCAGAACTCAGATACTTGTGCACCAGTATTCATAGAAGCATTATTCATAATTGCCCAAAGGTGGAAACAATCTAAGTGTCTATCAATACTTGAATGAATAAAGATAATGTGTTGTATACATACAATGGAATGAATATTCAACCATAAGAAGGAATGAAATTCTGATAGATGCTATGACATGGATGAACCCTGAGAACATTATGCCAAGTGAAATAAGCCAGACACAAAAATAAAAATATTGTATGATTCCACTTATATTAGGTATCTAAAATAGGCAAATTTATAGACAAAGGGGAATAGATGTTACCAGTGGCTGGGAGGAGGAAAGATTATGGAGTTGTTATTTTATGAGTACAGAATTTCTGTTTGGGATAGTAAAAAAGTTCAAAAAATGGATAGTGGTGATAGTTTCACAACATCTTGAATGTACTTAATGCCACTGATTGTACACTTAAAAATGGTTAAAATGGTAAATTTCATGTTATTCATAGTTTACCACACTGAGAGAGAGAAAGAGAAAATACGGTGGCTACAGATCTCAGAAAAACTTCACAGTAAACCTGCCATAGGGAAGAAGACACTCTTAAGTACAAAACCAAAGTCTCATATTCACAATGAAGGGAATAGGATGCATAGGCTTAGCTATGGAATCTCTGTTTGGTTTGGTTCTAAGTACCAGAGTGGGAAGAAAAGTCTGCATTATGAGCAAGCTTACACCTACCTGAATCCACCAGCATGAAGAAGTTAAAGCTAAAACAATTCACTAAATCTCAAGAAAAATTCCTGCTAGTACAAAATACAGCCATGGCATCTTGCCAACATGAATTTTCTGCAAATAATTAGTTGAGGGGGGGAAAAACCCAACGTCTTTTTATTCAAATATAAAGAATACAAAAGGAATGGGCACACTATTGTTGCAAGAAAAAGTGAAGGAAGAAACAGGAAAACCAATTGCAGATAAATATCACCTACCTTAAAGATGTTATTATGAAGCAGATCAAAATTGTGCTCAAATATGGCTATATATATACTTTTAATTAGTGATACAATAATTTTTACGAAAACAGAGTACAAGGTGAGATACAAGAGTTCAGGGAAGAGATGGTGAGGACAGTAGGAGAAATGAGCTGAAAATACAGTAAAGAACATAGAAGACAGGCATGATAAAACTGAAAAAAGAATAAAATGAGTATGATAAATATAATCTTGATTATGAAGAAAATGATAGATATAGTAAATATACGTTATAGGAGTCCACAAAAAAAAGAAAAGCAAAATAATGGATCAGAGGAAATATTCAAGAAATAAAGAAGACTTGAAAGGACCTACCTAGCAATATTTGGTACTGAACTGTGAATTCTATTAATACTGTTAAACATCAAATCTAAAGAAATAAGCCTCTTAAAACATGTGCAAGATGCAAAAAAGGAGGAAAACTACATGGAGATTTTAGTCTTCTTCACGAGAGAATTAAATGCATACATATAGGTGTTTTGGGCATGAAGGAGGGGGGTGCAAGGGGGGGTTCTACAGTTTTCAAGGAATGAAAGTGTGACTTAAGTGTTTTGTACTCAACCATAACCATTCAATATTTGTGAAGGCACAAATATTTTCAACATGTAAAAAGAAGTCAGAGATACTGCTCTCATAACTCTTTAAAAAAAAGAGAGACTCTTAATCTTAGGAAACAAAATGAGGGTTGCTGGAGGGAAGGGGGTTAGGGGGATGGGGTAACTGGGTGATGGAAATTGGGGAGGGTATGTGTTGTAATGAGCACTGGGTATTATATAAGACTGATGAATCACAGACCTGTACCCCTGAAACAAATAATATATTACATGTTAATTGAAAAAAAAGAGCAGTATAGAATACATTTTAATAACCAAGAATGGCTGGAACATCACAGCCAATGAACTGGAATGAGTGCTCTATCTATTTGGCATTGGTCTAATATTAAGTAAATGAAGGTATATGCTTATAAAGTAGAATATAAATTGAGACAATATAGAAATTAGATCATTTGAAAGGGGAAACAGAGTGGAAGGAAGAAAGATGATGGAAGGGAATATAAACCTGCTGACTTCCTCATGTTTACTAACTAAAGGTTAAGAGATACTATGTGAAGTTGATAAATCAATAAATAGAGGTAAAAATGATGTATCAGTCAGGGTCCCAGCGGGAAGTAGATGATATACTTGAATGGGATAATCGAGAAGAGTTAACAAACTAAAGACACTGCTCTCAGATTACATTCTGGCAGCAGGAAACAATAAATATAATAAATCAGTAAATTATGTAGTATATTGGAAGGTGATAATTCTATGGATGAAAAAGAGCAGAATAATCTCTGTGAGGAGTGCTGGAGTTAGGAATAAGCATGGTCAGATGAGCTTCATGGAGAAGATGCCATTTGAGCAAAATTTTGAAGACATCCAGGAAGTTAGCCTTAAGAATTTCTTAAGGCCATCCTAAAAATATTAGAAGGAAAAGCTAGTATAAATATCTGAAGACAAGAACATGCTTAGAATATTTGAAAAATACAAGGAGATCAGCTGAGTTAGAGAAAATAGGTGAGAACGAGAGTAGTTGGTTATCAAGTCTAAGAAGGAATGGGGGCCAGATCATGTAGAAAATTGTAGGTCTGAGTAAAATGAGCACTGAAGTGTTAATGCAGGATAGTGACATGATCTGACTCACTCTTTAACAAGATCACTCTTTTATGTTGAGATTAGCCTATTGGAGAGCAGGAATGGAAGCAGGTTGAGTCAGGAGGGCTTTCCTGTTATCCAAGTAAGAAGTATCAGTGGCTCTGTTCAGAGTAGTAGTAGCAGAGGTGGTAAGAAGTGGTTATATTATTTCTATGTATTGAAGGTAAAGCAACAGATTTAAGAAAAATAAATATAAAGAAGTATTAATACATTAGAAACCCATTCTATTCATATTAAGGAAAATTCAAATTAAAATGTCACTAAGATGGACCCACCAGAATAGCAAAAGTGGAAGAAATAATCTGAAGTGTTAGTGAGGATATGGAGCTATTCAAATTCAGGCGTGCTGGTGGTAGGAGTGTAAATTGGTAAGACCACTTTGGAAAACTGCAGCAGAAATTACAAAAGCTGAATGTATATACACTCTATGACCCGGATATATTTTACTCCTAATTCTGTAACAGAGATGCAGCTATAGGCCCACTAAAAGACATATATGAAAATGTTCATAGAATCACTATTTGTAAAAGCCCCAAACTGGAAACTTCCCAGTTTATACCTAAACTAGAATATAAACTGTGGAATAATCATAAAATGGAATACAGTACAGCAATGAAAAGTGAGAAAACGATGTCAACATACTAAAGTATGAATGAATTCCGCATATACACAGAATGTGGACTGAAAGAATCTGGTATAAAACTTACTGATTCAGTTTACATAAAGATCAAAAACAAGTAAAGCTAATCTGTAGTGTTAGAAGTCAGATGGAGGGTACCCTTGGGTGGGGAATGGTGATTGTTCCTGGGGACTCAAAGGGGGATTCTGGGATTCTGGTAATTCTCTGTTTTTCTTGATCTAGATACAAGTTACATGGAACTGTTCAGCTTGTGAACAATTCATTGAACAATTTGTGATTTTGTACATTTTTCTGTACATAAGCCATGTTTCACTTTAAAAAGTGAAGACGATGCTTTTCACCTATGAGAATGGCAGAAAAAAGTATTTTGGCTGGGGAATAAAAAGACAAATGTTCTCTTGCAGTGATGGTATGAATGTAAATTAGTGCAATATCTATGGAAGACAATTTTTATCATAACAAATATCAAAACTAAAAATGTACATATTCTTTTTCTCAGCAAATCTACTCCAAAGAATATATTCTTCAGATACTCTAACACATGAACAAAATGATAGATGTTCAAAGTTATTCATTTCAGCATTGTTTGTATTAGTAAGAAATTGAAACAACCTCAAAGGCCATCCAATAGACACCTCTTTAAATAAATTATGGCAACTGATTCAATAGAAAATTATGGAGTTATAAAAAAAAAAAACCCACACACAAGGCTTTATGCACCAATATGGAGCAATTCCCAAGATATATATTCTAAATTTCAAAAAAATAGTGAGGTATAGGAGGCTTGAATGGTCTGTTCCCATTTATTTTATTTTAAAGATTTTATTTATTTATTTGAGAGAGAGAGAATGAGAGACAGAGAGCACGAGAGGGAAGAGGGTCAGAGGGAGAAGCAGACCCCCCGCTGAGCAGGGAGCCTGATGTGGGACTCGATCCCGGGACTCCAGGATCACGACCTGAGCCGAAGGCAGTCGCTTAACCAACTGAGCCACCCAGGCGCCCTGTTCCCATTTATTTTAAAAGAATAAGTGCTTGTGTACACATAGGGAAGGATGAATAAGAAATTTATAACATTTAATGCCTCCAGGCAGGAGAATCAGTAATGAACAACTGGTAGTAGAAAGACTTTCTACAGTATACCTTTGTGTTTTTTTGAATAGGTAAATATATCACTTATTCAAAAAAATACAACATACATGGAAATGAAAAATCAATTCATTAGGGAGGAAAATATGCATATGCTATCATAGAATAATTTTAAATACAGAGGGAAGTGAATTTTCTTACCTGGATTCTATACCAGTGTGGTATTCTAAAGTCACACCTTATATCATTAAGTGTGAGATTTAATAAATCATTGAAGACATTCAGAGAAAGGCAGTTTTATAGTTCCTGCCTAATAGGATATAGAATACTCTTGTGAGTTTATTTATTGGACTATGTCATTGTCAATTGAAGATCATGTCTACTTCTTTATTCATTGAATTGAGAAGAAAATAGATTATCTATCATACAGTCAATTTACACTTGTCTTTCTGTTTTCCAGTTTTTTCATAATTTAAAAGAAATACTACAGAGACATGTTCTTCAAGAGTAGCTATGTTTATAAAGTATTTTATATCTGGATGAAAAGTCAAACGTGCTTTAGTTCTAACTCTTTATTTATATTCTTGGGGTTAACAGCCTTTTGTCATTTCAGCAAAATATAGATAGAGCTAATATGTTTGTAACCTTAAAGATTTTATGAGAATCAGTTGTTTTATTCCTATTTATAAAGCACACTTGGAGATGTTCAATGAATATCTTCTGTTAATATGGAAATATGTTTAATAGAAACGCTAGCAACTTTATTTCAATGATTTATTAATGTGATATTTTTTTTCTCTCATAGTTTGGCAATGTGGTATGCTTTATATCTAAATTCAAATGGTTAGTCAGGAAAATTTTATTTTCTCATAGTATACCAAAAATTAATATATTTTCAATAGTTTTTGCAAAATAGATAAATACAGCTTTTATTCAATATTTTAAAACAGTGATGTATTTAGTCTTAACATAAATTTTGTAACTACATCAAGAAACTGAATGAAGAACCATATGAGTTTGACAAAATCATTCCACTAAATGCAACCAATATTTATTGAGAATCTAATCTGTCTGCTAGAAACCACAGGATATATAAAAGAACTATGGGGTCATAAGAATTCCTTGAGTGGTTTCTAAAGATACAGAACAATAAGATACAATCTCCGCGGGCGCCTGGGTGGCTCAGTTGGTTAAGCGACTGCCTTCGGCTCAGGTCATGATCCTGGAGTCCCTGGATCGAGTCCCGCATCGGGCTCCCTGCTCAGCGGGGAGTCTGCTTCTCCCTCTGACCCTCCCTCCTCTCATGTGCTCTCTCTATCTCATTCTCTCTCTCAAATAAATAAATAAAATCTTTAAAAAAAAAAAAAAGATACAATCTCTGCCTAGAAGAACCTTACTTTATTTTGGATATTTATATGTAAATATATTGTAAAGATACATACAGAAATTAAATTATGTGTGAGTTGCGCAGACAACAAATATTACATGAGAACGCTTGAGACGCCTATCAGTCAGGGAGGAAGTTGGAAAGCTGACAGGATTACAGAGAATCCTGAAAGAATCTAGTTTATTAAGTAACCTTTTTCTGAATTCCACTCTATTGTGAGTCCATTATGTGTTTTATTACAGAGAATTCACATAGCTGCAAATAATAAATATTTGTTGAATAAATAACTGAATGAATTTTTCTGCTTGTAAGGAACTCAAAAATTGCCATGGACACAACATTTTCATAATTAATAAAATACAGGAAAGAATACTATAATACATTAATATATAGACAGTAAACAAAGAACTTGTATGGTACTTAGCAAGTAATGAGGGATGAATTTTTTATTATTTATTTAATTTTATTTTATTCCATTTATTCTATTATTTGTATTTTATTTTTTGTTTGTTATTGAAGTATAAATATTTGTTAGTGAGGTATAAGTACCTAGAGATAGGGATATCTTAGAGCCAGCTCCATAACTCTGCATTAAGTCATATGGTCTTAAAATACATCATAGAAATCAACAAAGGCCACAAATCAGAACTTACCACCTACCTCCAGAACCAGTTGTTAAACTTGTTTAACATAGCACAGTAAACAGTTTAATACAGGATCCCACGGTGTAGGGGCTAGGTGAAAATGCATTTCCTTGGACAAAATTTGTAGTCTAGTTGACATTCACTGAACATAACTCGGCCATCCTAAAATTGGATATACTCCCAGCCATTTTGCCTGGCCCTATGTCACTGAATTGATGGTATATAAGGAAAATTGCATTGTCTAATTTGTACTAATAAGGTTCTCCATAATTTCTTTATGGAGTCCACATGTGTCAGAACATGATATGTTGTTCCATAGGGGCAGTATCCAAATGACTGGAAAAGAATGGGTGGGCAAGAGATAGAAAGGGGAAGGAGTTGGAATTGGAGAAATAATACTAAAAAAATACCATTCAACAGCTCATTCATTTCAAATGTAGTTATTGAATACAAAACTAAGTACCAGGTACTGTTCTACTTATTGTCAATGCAATGGTGAACTAAGATAAACACACTTGGTTTTCATGGAGCTAATGGCCTTTCCAAAGTGGAAAGGGGGCTGTAAAATGTTAATGGTTTATAAATACCCTGGTTCTCTTATCAAAGGGATAGATTATAACAGAGTGATACATTACTTTCCAATATTATTTTAAGCAGAGAGAGTGGCTTTCTTTTATGAGATAAAGTATCTTTTGACCATCAATTGGTTGCTGAAATCAGAGTCATTATTATTTCTTATAATACTTCTTTTCCTCTTCTTCTTCTTCTTCTCCTCCCCCCTCCTCCTCCTCCCCCTCCTCCCACTCCTCCTCCTCCTCCTCCTCTTCCTCCTCCTCCTTCTCCTCCTCCTCCTCCTCCTCCTCCTCCTCCTTCTTCTTCTTCTTTCTTCTTCCTCTTCCTCTTCTTCCTCTTCTTCCTCTTTTCTTGTTCTTTATGATCATTTAAGTTAAAAGTTGTGAAAAGCTTCTCTGGGGACTACTGTATAGATGAATTGGCATTTATTGGATATAACTCTGCCATCCTAAAATATCCAATTTTAGGATGGCAAAATGTATCCAAAATTGGATATTCTCCAACTAGGAGCCTTCCTTTCCTTTTTTAAAAGAGTGCTTTATTTCAAGAGATGTTTACACCTTGAACTGAAATATTCATTCATTCAACCAGTTTCTACTGAGTTCAGTCCTAGCTCTAAACATTATTTTTGCCAGAGAATCCTTACTAGTTGTTAGGAAAATGTACCTCACTTGACTATTCCTTTCTACTTTATTTATTGGTATGACTGCATTTTCTTCATCTTGCTTAAATTAAACATCAATTTTTTTTCCTAGAAAACTGATTCTGCATCAACATGAACCCAACCCCACTATCTAAGGCAGAGGCATTTTGGATTCATAACAGGTCCTGGAGCCACTTGAGGAAAAGTGTTTTTTGCCAAGATTAGTATAATGACATTTTTTATTCACCTCTCATGTCAAACTTTTCCTTCTGGGAAGATTGATGATATGATAGTCTCCTAAAATTTAGTTTCTGGTCAAATGTCCCACTAAACAACCTAGAGGTGCCTCAAATTCCAGTGACTTGGGCAATAAATTAAACCAGAGAATTTCTTTGCTTTGGGTGGTAAAAGCAGATTCTATTTTGACTTGCAATTTCTCTCACACAAACATTCTAGAGTGCATAATGGGGATGTGTGGGGGAGGGGTCTACTAGAATGTTGTTCTACTGGCCCCATCAGTGAAATAGGAATACTTTCAATTTTTAAAGTAGCTTTTTCTTTTGAAAGAAAGTTTTCTTGAATTGTCCTCAAAAACTAAAATAAATACTTATCAAATTTGTAATTAGCAGTAATTAAATAGGAAAACTAGAGACCAAAAATTAAATATCATTTAGGAAAATTAATATATTCATGGTACATTTAATATAACTATATAATTCATTTTATACTGTAGCCATCAAAAATCAATCCAGTTTCCTTTATATATCCTTTTATAATTAGGAACTTCTTACAATGCAATTGGCAGATTGTCCATTTTTAAATGCCAGGCATTATTTGCTTAAGCAATTTAATGCCTATGTGTGAAATTTTCTTTCCAAAGTATAAGGATGTGAATATATAACATATCATGATTTTAAATAATGCTGTACTCAAAATCTTTTTATATCTGTTATAGTTCCAAATTTTGTTTTGAATGGTCATTATCTCTATAGCACAACTTCTTTAATGTCAACATAGATGTATTGATTGATTGGTTAAGTCATCCATTAAAAGATATTTTGTGGGTGCAACTATATGGCAGGCATTGTGATAAGGCTACAGATGTCTGAAGGCTGCCACCCTCAAAGATTTTCTAGTTCAGTGGGAAAAAAAAAATAGCTATATAATCTAATTATAATCAGTGTAAAGGTATTCAGAAAAAAGGGGTGGGGTTATGGGAGCAGTGGAGAGAGCATTCATTTCAGTTTTTGGCATGGAGAAAGCCTTCATAATGTAAGTGATATTTATATTCAGCCTTGAAAATCAAGAAAGATCCTACACTGGGAGAAAAGTGTATTCCACAGAAGGGGTAGGGAGAGGGAGGATTCTGCACAGAAGGAAATATATGTCCACAGTTAGGTTTGGGTGGAAGAGTGTGGTATGTTTCAGAAACTTCCAAGTCCTATACTCAGTGTGACTGGGGTACAAAATGCATGTGAACAGAGAAATGAGCCAGGAGAGCTGGGCAAGAAAGTCTTATATGCAGTTCTAAAGAGCTTTAGCTCATATCTATAGTACGGGATGGGAAGACACTGAAAAGTGTATAATCTATGAATGAACTACATTTTCTAGTTTGGTAGCAAAGAGGAGGATGGACTGAAAACTTTGGTGAGATGCAATGTAAGGAGGCCAAATCCATTCTGTTATGAGAATGTTGGTGGAGGGCTCTGGGGACCTGAACTAAAGCAGTTGCGGTGAATAAGGATAGGAATAAAAGTTTGAGAAGCATTTAAGAAGTAAATTTAAGATGAGTTCTAATTAAAAATAGATAAAGTAGATGCTCAAATATTCATGCATATGCACCTTCATTCAGTCACTTCACAATTGTCTATTGATCACTCTTTATAGTTATCAAAGGAAATAAAATGTGCTTATTTTAAAAGTACTAGATTATACCACTTACTAGACATTGACCTTGGGTGAGGTGCTTAAGCTTTCTGTGTCTAACTTTTATCTGTAAAGTAGAGATCATAATAATACCTACCATTTAGGGTTATTAATAAGTTGATATATTTAAAGTACTCAGAACAAAGATCTAGAAGTATTGGCTGTATTGTATACAGTGTGATAGGCAGTTTTGTATGATTGAAAGCTCATAACCCATGGCATGTGGTAAGTTCTCAAGAAATATCTAAAGGAACAAAATGAAGGAATGCTGAAAAAAGAAAAATGTGAACTTTAATTCCCATTCCATTATTTACTGTTTGTGTGACCCTAGACAAATCAGTTAGCTATTAATGTATTAGATAAGCACTTGTTGAATATCTTATTCTGTGCCAGACACAATGGCAAATGAGACAGGCTTGTTCTTTGTTTTTTGCAGAATTTCCCTTTAGAGGGAGAGACAAATAAAAGCATGTAAACATATACATAAAAATAATAATTTCAATTGTGATAAGCACCTCAGTTCCTTACCTGCAAATGGAATATAACAATACTTACTTTTTAAAGGCACTGCAGTGATTTACAAACATTATGCATAAAAGCACTTGCATAGTACCTGGCATAGACTATAGAAAGGTACTGAATGACTTCTTTTTTTTTTTTTAAAGATTTTATTTATTTATTTGACAGAGAGAAACACAGCAAGAGAGGGAACACAAGCATGGGGAGGGGGAGAGGGAGAAGCAGGCTCCCCGCTGAGCAGAGAGCCCGATGTGGGGCTCGATCCCAGGACCCTGGGATCATGACCTGAGCCGAAGGCAGACGCTTAACGACTGAGCCACCCAGGCACCCCCTGAATGACTTCTTAATAGCATTTTTAGCAGTGTTCAAATAACAATAGCATGGTTTCAGCATTTCAGAAACTGATGGTCTAATGCAGTGGTCAGCAAACTACAATGCTTGGGCTGGCCAACTGTTTCTTTCTTCTTTTTTTTTTTTTTGTAAATAAAGTTTTATTGGAAAATGTCATGCCTGTTTGTTTACATATTTTCTTTTTTTTTTTAAGATTTATTTATTTATTTGAGAGAGTGAGAATGAGAGAGAGAGAGAGTACATGAGGGGGGAAGGGTTAGAGGGAGAAGCAGGCTCCTCGCCGAGCAGGGAGCCCGATGCGGGACTCGATCCAGGTACCCCAGGATCATGACCTGAGCCGAAGGCAGTCGCTTAACCAACTGAGGCACCCTGTTTACATATTTTCTATAGCTGCTTTCTCACAAAGAAGGCAGAGTTGAGTAGTTGTGAGAAAGATTATATGGTTCCTAAACCATATTTACTTAAGTGTTTACTATCTGGCCTTTCAGGAAGTTTTCTTTTCTTTTCTTTTCTTTTTTTTTAAGATTTTATTTATTTATTTGACAGAGAGAGACAAAGTGAGAGAGGGAACACAAGTAGGGGAATGGGAGAGGGAGAAGCAGGCTCCTTGCTGAGCAGGGAGCCCAATGCCGGGCTTGATCCCAGGACCCGGGGATCATGACCTGAGCTGAAGGCAGATGCTTAACGACTGAGCCACCCAGGTGCCCCTCAGGAAGTTTTCTGACCCTGATATAGTATGCTAGTTAGGTCATGTTTATCAAAAATTGGATATGCATATGATACACTCGATGATGGGTATAAATCATTAGTGTTGTGAAAAGGAAGAGATTGCTCCTAATTGGGATTATCAGAGAAATCTTCCTAGGGAAGGAAACATTTTAACTAGACCTTGAAGGATAAATAAGAATTTAGGAGGTGGAAATTGCTAGGGAGAGGGCATTTCAGGCAACTTTCTGTATGAAGAAAGGCCTCAATAGAAGCATAATATTTGATGAGCACCACGTTTCAGAAAATGATTGGATACAAGGATGAGAAGCATCATAGGAGAGAAATTGAGAAATGTTTTGAAAATCAGACCAATTTATTTGAACTTAAAGGCAATTGAAAGTCACTGAAAATTTCTGAGCACGAGAATGACATAATCAGTATTTTAAAGATATTCATTTGTCAGTTGGTATGCAAAATTAATTGAAGCAGAGATAATGGAAAAAATCAGCTGTCAATAAGTGAATAAAAAAATTGCACAGGCGTAAGATAATGAGGGTTGGCACCAGGATGATAGATGGAAAGGGAAAAGATAACTACATATATTGCTGTAGTTACTCTGACAGATTGAGCATGCAGGGTGGAATCAGGGGGAAGAATGAAAGCTGGTATATGCCATCCGTGTCAATGGTGGTGAGAATTGATGAGAAAGATGAAAAATGTCCAAGTCAGGAGAGAAACCAAGATCACGTGGCCTGAGAAAAGATCGATGGATTTTGGTATGTAGGAAGTCAACTGCCTCTAGAATGTTTGTGGCAGATGTGAGATTATGACTTAAAGAGATAGTGTACTTGAAAAAAGAGGGAACAGCAAGTAGTAAGGTGGTGATAATAAAACCTGTCTCACCATCATTCAGGGCTTACTATGTGCCAGGTAATGTTTTAAGCACTTCAGGACACCATTTTATTTATTTTATTTAATTTATATAGTGACTCCATGAGGTGTCACTATTATTATCATGCCTGTTTTACAGATAAGGAAATTAAAGCTTGGCATGATTAAATTGCCCCAGGCTTTCACAGTTAATAATGGAGTTTGAACTCAGGTTGTATGACATCAAGGCCTTTTGCTTAACCCACGTAACGGCAATGCATCTCACACACAAAATAAATAAATTAATTAAAAGTATAATGAATCAAAGCAATGGTGCTTTTTAATCTTCTCATTGGTTATTGACATATTTTGTTCCCTTTTGGTAAGGGTTACATGTCTACTATTTAGAATGAAATTTTCACAGTTGCAGGAGATGGGATATTTAATTTAGAATGCAACAACTACTTATCAAAAACACAGTGTAATGTTGCTTTAATTAATTGGGGTTTTTTTTGTAAGTGTTGAGAGGCAAGTAACTACCTGGGCAGAACAGCAAGATCCTGCAGCTTACTACTATAATGATGGCTTCCAATCCCTCAGCTTCCTGACTGCAGCAAAGGTAGCAGCGATTTGTGGGCCAGTTCTGCAGTGCTGTTCTGAGTCATTCCTAGAAATTCAGCATAAAGCCTGCCAGACTCAACTTTAGCTCTCCCAATGATTGTGTAAGCACCAAATTCCCTCAGTTAAATCCCTTTCTATTTAACTTAGCTCGAGTGATTTCTGTTATATGAACCCTAATCTATTCTATACATTATTAAAGCAGTAGAATTAGCAAACATGAGATTGATAACACTGACGTTCCAGGAATTTCTCCAAAACATCTTTTTTAAGCTTTCCCTGCCAAGCAAAAGGAGTGCAACATCAGTCAAGGGCTAGGTTAAAAGTGGTGTGTCCTTAATTGTGGCCATTTTCCAAACTGACAAATGGGTTGAGAAAACGATCGGTAGCCAAAAGATAAAATTTCTCAGGCTAAGATCTTTGTCTTTGTATATAGTTTACTCATGCTTATGGAATTGACCAGAGTCAAATAATCTCCATGCCCTCTAGGATTTTAAGGAAACTGTGTTACCAAAAACTTGGTCAGTAATAGCCTGTGGCTTTTCCACCTAAAGCAATCCCTGGACTCTTAAATCCTACCAACAGGAGTAAGGTGTAGATGTGGATGCTGTGCAGTGTTCCAGAAGGGCAGCCTTTGTTGAATTATATTATCATCTGATAATGCAGTCTGTGCTATCTCAAATTTGAAATTAAATAACTTTTTCTTTGAGTTCAATATGTAGTCCATCTTTATAACTGTTCCATGGATGAGTTCCTTTTTTTACTACATATGTTTATAGATCTATACCCATTCAACTTTATCAATACCTTTGTTAAAATCCCTTATATTCTTACTTACATTTTTGGCTATACAATCTAACATGAGGTAAAAGAGATACATTTCTGTATCTATTATTATCTATCTATTCATGTACTTGAAGATTTGGCTTTCAGTATTTTGATGCTATGATATTTAAATATTTATGACAACTATGTCCTCATTGTGGACTTGTGAATTATAAAGTGGTACTTTCTATATCATTCAGTTTGCCTTGAATTCAATTTTGTCTCATACAAATTTTTTTAAAACTTTAAATAGATATTCAGTTTGTCTGATTGAAGAATCATGAAATTTAGCAGATAGTTGATTGGCAAAAGAACCCCCCGACATGTACATCTGAAGTGAGGGCTCAGGGAGGAGGAGAACTGATGCCTGCCAGTAGAAAAGAATGAATCTAATGAGAAAATAAACTTTACTTTTCATCCTTCATAAAGTACATGAACAAATAGCAACAAGGGCTAGGAAAAGAACTAAAATTCATTAAAAAAAAAGACCCCTCACCCCCCAAAATAGTGTCATTCTTCCTTATTTTTCCCGGTAATTCTATTTAATCTGAAGTTTCTAGGTAGGAATATGGTAATATCATGCAGGGGTCATAAATTATTTGTATTAGTTTACATATTTTTGTCATTTATATGGGTATAATTTTGGGAATTAGAATTCACTAAGTGTACTTTAATTCTCAATATTTAATTCCTTCAAAACCCTAGCTAAAATTTCATTAAGTCATTATCCTTCCATTTAGTTAACATAATAGATTCAAGCACTTTATTAGGCCTTTTATGCAGTAAAACTGTTATTTTCTAACACACTTAAGATCCAAATAACAGACTTGTCATAGCTTTGCTGAATGTTTTCCTCAATCTCAATGGAAATTTAATACCATTAAATTAAAAAAAATTTAATACCATTAAATTTAAAAAAAATTTAATACCATTCACCATCAACATTGAGTTAACAGTTCTTAAAGGTCTTCGGTAACCAAGATGAAGTGAAAATACCTTGAAGGGCTGGTATTCCACAGTCTCAAATGATAGCTGTGATTGGGCTTTTTGGCTGATCAATGCACATAGCTATCATTTAGACCAAATCTCAGAATCTTCTTTTTTAAAATGTTTTATTGGACTTGACCTTCCTTTACATTAATTATGACATACTTAGCAATCAGATTAGAGGATTTTTTGACATTTGAAAAACGTTCTTATCTCTGAGGGGCATCCCACTGCAAGTATAATAGATACACTTAATAGAAACAAAGAGATATACAAAACTAAAAAAAAAATCCTATTTTACACTTTTCTACTTTTCTATGTCTCTTACATATTTTGTTTTTAATTTGGCAAGTTTATTGCCTTTTATAGCTGCTAGTTGTTTTTAGTGAAGCTTCAATGTTAGTTGTTTTGTTGCAATTTTCCCTATTCAGCCTAGTAAAGTCCTAACAATTCTCAAAACCTGAAGATGCATCCACTGTGATGAGCCCATTCCCAAATATTCTGGCCCAATTGGTCTCTCTTCCCCTAGAACTTCTGTAGTATCTGGGTTTATGGCCATCTCCATCTTGGTGACATCAACATTTGTCTTGTCTTTCACATGCCTCATTTGTAAATCTATTCAGATCCTGCCGATTGGTTTCATCCCGTTTGTATTTCTTTTCCTACTCTTTCAAAACCATGTCACCCCACCTAACTCTATTACTGACCCATTCCTGTCACCTACTTGGTCTCTTCTCCTTCTAGGTCCATTCCAGACTCGATGAACAGATATTTGGAATACTTTTTTTTTTCCTCCTTGAATTCTGATTATCATCATGGGGTTGGCTGGGAAGAATCTAGAGTGATTCTGGCTATAGTAGTTAATCAGACTCCCTCAGAATTTTTAAAATTCTGCTGTTTAATATGCAAAAATCCTGGTTTCACCCACACTGTTCTATGTTACTTTTTGAAGTTTTTCTTCCATTTTTTGAGCATTTACACTTGATACTCTGAATACCCTGCTAAACTCAGTTTTCCTGCATACTAGCAATCCAGCTGCAATAACCATTGCTTCTTTCTTTATGTTTTTCACATCTGCTTCTCAAGGCTTTATATTCCCTCTGGAGAATTATTAGCCCATATAGTCCTTTGAGGGGCTCTCCTCTAGATCATAGGTCACAGGTCAGGGAGCTCAGAGCTCAGATACTCTTTCAAGTTGAATTGGCTCTCCTGCTTCTGACCTTACCCAGACTGACTTTTACCTTCCAAAAGAAAAACAGAAAGTTTTGTTTCTTTCTCACACATACACTTAAAATGCACAATTGCACAGAAACTATTTCTTGGAAAAGACTGAGGGTTAATAAACTACTTCTAAGACAGTAAGTATTGCTTCATATAAGGGAATGATTAATGTATTTTTGTTTGCTTTTAATGTTCTAATAACAAAAGTTTTTTTTTTAATTCCAGTATAGTTAACATACAGTATTATATTGGTTTCAAGTGTACAATATAGTGATTCAGCAATTCCATACATTAGTCAGTGCTCATCATGATAAAGTACTCTTAATCCCCTTTACCTCTTTCCCCATTCCCCACCCACCTCTCCTCCGGTAACCATCAGTTTCTTCTCTATAGTTAAAAGTCTGTTTTTTGGATTGTCTCTTTTTTCCCTCGTTCATTTATTTTGTTTCTTAAATTTCACAGATGAGTGAAATAATATGATATTTGTCTTTCTCTGACTGATTTATTTCACTTCGCAGTATACTGTCTAGATCCATCCATGTTGTGGTAAAGGGCAAGATCTCATTCTTTTTTATGGCTGAGTGATATTCCATTACATATATATTCCACTTCTTTATCCATTCATCTATTGATAGAACTTGGGCTGCTTCTATAATTTGTCTATTGTAAATAATGCCACAATAAACACAGAGGTGCATATATCTTTTCAAATTAGTGTTTTTGTATTCTTTGGGTAAATACCCAGTAGAGGAATTACCAGATCATATGGTAATTCTATATTTTTAATTTTTGAAGAATCTACATATTGTTTTCCACAGAGGCTGCACCATTTTGCATTCCTACCAACAGGAATGCATTATGGTTACTTTTTCTCTGCATCCTCACCAACACTTGTTGGTGTGTTGTTGATTTTAGCCGTTCTGACAGGTGTGAGGTGATACTTCATTGTCGTTTTGATTTGCATTTCCCTGATGATGAATGATGTTGAGTATGTTTCCATGTGTCTGTGGCCATCTGTATGTCTTCTTCGGAGAAATGTCTGTTCATGTCTTCTGCCCATTTTTTAATTTGATTGTTTTTTGGGGGTTGAGTTGTATAAGTTCTTTATATATTTTGGATATAACCCCTTATCAAATATGTCATTTGCAAATATCTTCTCCCATTCAATAGGTTGTCTTTTAGTTTTGTTGATTGTTTCCTCCGCTGTGCAGAAGCTCTTCCTTTTGATGTAGTCCCAAGTAGTTTATTTTTGGTTTTGTTTTTCTTGCCTCTCCAGGACACATATCTAGAAAAGTGTTGCTATGGCCAATGTCAGAGAAATTACTGCCTGTGCTGTCTTTGAGGATTTTCATATTTTAGGTGTCACATTTAGGTCCTTAACCCATTTCGAGTTTATTTTTGTATAGTGTAAGAAAAGTGGTCCAGTTTCATTCCTTTTCATGTACCTGTCTAGCATTCCCAACACCATTTGTTCGGGACACCGTTTTTTTTTGTTTTTTGTTTTTTGTTTTTTTTCCCCCATTGCATATTCTTGCCTCCTTTTTTTCTTTGCCTCTTTTGTAGAAGATTAATTGACCATATTATCATTGGTTATTTCTGGGCTCTCCATTCTCTTCCATTGATCTATGTGTCTATTTTTCTTCCAGTACCATGCTGTTTTGATTAATACAGCTTTGTAGTATATCTTGAAATCAGGGATTGTGATACCTCCGGTCTTGTTTTTTTTCAAGATTGCTTTGGCTATTTGGGGTCTTTCATGGTTACATACAAATTTTAGGATTATTTGGTCTAATTCTGTGAAAAATGCTGTTGGTATTTTGATAGGGACTGCATGAAATCTGTTTGGGTAATCTGCTTGGGTAAAAAGATTGCTTTGGACAATATGGACATTTTAATAATATTTCTTCTTCAAATCCATGATCATGGAATATCTTTTCATTTGTTTGTGTTGTCTTCAATTTCTTTCATCAATATTTTATAGTTTACAGAATACTGGTCTTTCACCTCCTTGGTTGAGTCTTTAGGGCTTTCTATATATAATATCATGTCATCTGCAAATAGTCAAATTTTACTTCTTCCTTACCAATTTGGATGCCATTTATTTCTTTTTGTTGTCTGATTGCTCTGGCTAGGACTTGCAGTACTATACTGAATAAAAGTAGTGACAATGGACATCTTTGTGTTGTTTCTGACATTAGGGGAAAGCTCACAGTTTTCCACCATTGAGAATAATGTTAGCTGCGGGTTTTTCATATATGGCCTTTATTATGTTGAGGTATGTTCCCTCCATAAACCTACTTTGTTGAGGATTTTTATCATGAATGGGTGTTGTACTTTGTCAAATACTTTTTCTGCATCTATTAAAATGATTACGTTTTTTATCCTTTTTCTTGTTGGTGTGATTGACTAACACAGTTTTTAGAATTTTAAATTCACTTTTAGATAACAATATGTAAAATTCTAATTCATTGGGTTGCCTTTAGAGATACAACCAAGTATTGTTCTTGATTTGTTAAATGCAGGCCTTGAAATTTTCTGCCTGTACCAATTGCCTGCTGAATGTCAACTTTATAAAGACAAAAATCTTGTCTATTTATTTGTTTTTAATAGCATAAGAACAAGGTTTACTGGATGATTTTGTTTTGTTTTTCAAGTAAGAATTAAATTGTTAAACCTTTGTCATGTTTAATCCCAGGGAGATTCAAAGATGAAATTGATAACTTCTTGAGAAAATCTTTATTATTTTAAGATTTTATTTATTTATTTGACACAGAGAGAGAGAGAGAGCACAAGCAGGGTGAGCAGCAGGCAGAGGGAGAGGGAGAAGCAGACTCCCCACTGAGCAGGCAGCCCAATGCCGGGTTCAATCCCAGGACCCTGGGTTCATGACCTGAGCCGAAGGCAGACGCTGAACCTCTTAACTGACTGAGCCAGCCAGGCGCCTTTTGAGAAAATCTTTAATTTAATTAGCTACACAAGACATCATTGTCAATCAGTATCTGGATATAACTGGTCCCTGGATTTTTCTCTGCACTAGCTACTTTCTCTGCACATAGGACCTAAAGTAAAATTAGAGAAGGCAGAGACTGTTTAGCTCACAGGAACTTGGGAAATTTTATCAGCTATTAGAAGTCATAATATTCAATCCAAATCTAGCTGAGAGAAAGAGATTTCACCAAGTTTTTGAGTTTCAGTGTTACTTTCTTCTCCAGTGTCTCTTTCTTCTCTTTTTTTCCTCCTATTACATTCACTAGACAAGGAGAAAAAAAATGTCTATATTCCTTATCTTTTAACTGAAATTACATGGTCCACTTTTTATATCCTAGCACCAAGTTCATCCATATGCCTTTGAAGATTTTAAATATTATAAAATGAGAAAACTTAGTCCCTCCCAAAGAATTATAAAATATTTTAGGCCAGAAACATGTGATAAATAGGAGAGTCTTTTAAAACTATTAGTTAACACAACAGGAAAAATGAGGTGACTAATCATTTATGGTTATTATACATTGAAGATATAATGGCACCTCTTGGTTATAAGCGCAAAGAATTATTTCTTGCCTATCTGCTTAGTATCGTTAGGAAAAGGCACCCAAAACCTGTAAGTAAGACAAAAGAACACGTATCTTTTCTTTTTTTTTTTTAAGATTTTATTTATTTGCGAAAGAGAATGAGAGACAGAGAGCATGAGAGGGAGGAGGGTCAGAGGGAGAAGCAGACTCCCTGCTGAGCAGGGAGCCTGATGCGGGACTCGATCCCGGGACTCCAGGATCATGACCTGAGCCGAAAGCAGTCGCTTAACCAACGGAGCCACCCAGGCGCCCAGAACATGTATCTTTTCAATGTCATAATGAAGCATTGCTTAACGTAGTAATCTACCAGTTAATTTTTAGGAGAACATATGATTATTTGACATTGTTATTTATTATTTATTAAGAGTTTAGACTGTGAAAATACATGTGAACTTGGAGATTTTTATATTGTAGAGACATGAATAATTTCTTTTGTAAAAAAGTCAATCCTATAAGTGAACTGTGTAATATTTATCAGGTTTTTTAAAAAATCTAACCTAGTAATCTTTTCTGAAATTTCTTTATCAAAATGTCCTATAAATATCCAGTTCCTAAAATACCCTTTGAGCTACTATGACTATCATACTGGTCCTTAATCAGTTATTGAGTGAAATAAATTTTGGACATCTGTTCATTCTATATGTGCATGAGGGTCGTGATAATACCATTTGAAATTATTCTTTGTTGGTACATCTCAAATCTTCTTGGATTCTAGATCTTTTTTGCAAATAATCTTAAGCTTCTATGGCAAGTGCTTCTAAAAACTGAACTCATTAATTCTCTGCAGTTGATAAAATGGAATGGATTCCCCTTCTGTTGGTGTACTTTGTTTTAGTTTAGTTCGACACTAATCTAGTCTGATTTCCTGGGCTTCCCAATAGAGTGACCATCTACTCAGAGCAGGATAGAGATGTTGGAGAGGAAGAATTTCCCTCCATACTTCAAGATTCGTCCAGTTGGTCTAAGAAATAAATTGACTATGAAACAGATTGACAGAAGAAAAAAAAATTAATTATGTGTGCACAGATGCCCAATAATGAAATTGAGACCTAAAGAAATAACCAATGCAGACAGTTTTTATACTTTTTAGACAAAGAGACAATAAATCTATGAGGAGTTGACAGAACAAAGAAAACTTAATTTTGGGAGCTTTGATTAGTAAGGAATTCTAAATAAATTTTGGGTTAGGGTAATAAATTCATAAAAAGTAACAAAGTTTGTTTATACAGGCTTCTTGGCTCTGAATTCCCTATCTCTGGTGATAGGGATGTCTCATTACTTCCTGGTATAGAGGAGGTACTTTTCACATGGGAGAGTTATTTCCTGTTTTCTGAAGACAAACGGGGGGGGGGGGGGGGGGTGGTTAGAGTGTTTCTTTTGCACTGGCTATTTCTTAAGTATCTTTTGATTCAAAATAATCAATATGCCAAAGTGGCACTTTTGGGGTGGCCTACCCTTGGCCCCTACAGAGGTAAGTAGCTGACACAACCCTCACAGGTTCAAACTGGATGATCATTAATGTGGTTTCCAGGTTATCTCTAACTTACAGCTTCCTACCAGGTTTCTACCTAAACACTGTTTGGAATACTGTTTTGTTAACATTTCTTGCCTGAGCAGGTCCTTTGATTTTACTTTCTGGACCCTTAGCTCTCACTGCACAAACACCTTGCTGTTGCTGATGGCCAATTAACTGGGGTGCTAAAAGAAACCCAAAGACCATAACACAGTTGTTAGATTCTTTTTTTTTTTTTAAGATTTTATTTATTTATTTGAGAGAGAGAGAATGAGAGAGAACACATGAGAGGGGGGAGGGTCAGAGGGAGAAGCAGACTCCCTGCCGAGCAGGGAGCCCGATGTGGGACTCGATCCAGGGACTCCAGGATCATGACCCGAGCTGAAGGCAGTTGCTTAACCAACTGAGCCACCCAGGCGCCCCACACAGTTGTTAGATTCTATTGCATTTTGTAAATAGAAAACATTCAATGGAAAACAAAACCATTCAAGTAAATAAACAGCAGGTGGATACAGGATTCTTGTGTGAAAATGGTTTTAGAAATAAGCAGGTGCCTTTATTTTCTACTTTAAAGATCAAAAAATTTGAGAGTGGACATCAAAGGGCCAACATCATTATTGCAAAAGTTCCCAGGGGTCAGAGAAAACAGATTGCAAAAATAATGCTGTGGGCACTTGTTATGGCCACTATGTAGACTTCAAAGAGCAGAGGGTCTGATGAAAGCTAAAGTTGTTCTTATTTGCAAGTTCCAAAAATTGTTCCTCAACCAGCATATTAAAAGCTGTGACAAACTTTACAAAATCCAGAGGAATAATATACATGGAATAGAAATACCTCCTTTTCTGTGTGATCCAGATTGTTTTCATCTTTGCATCACAAAATAGAAGCAGTTAATTATAGGCATTTCTTGGAATTTCTCTTTTCCAGGAAAAATTTTTATTATTCTTATTTTTGATTCCAATGCTATACTATAACCATTTATCTTAATAGGTAGCTAGCTTGACACAAAATGACTGAATAAAACATTTGACTTACTGGACTAGTTAATTCCGTAAAACCAGCTACAAATCTGGTGAAGCAAGCAGGCTAAGACTCGGAAGGAAGATTGTGAGACATTTTTACTTTTTGTTTGTTTACACATTTATTGAATCACTGTGATTTAGGGACCAAAGATATTAACTGTATGTGATGTCAAAACAACAAATTGAAATTGTGATATTTCATTTTTAATCAAACCAATGTTTTATAGACCAAAGACTTGATTGGCTTAGCTGAACTTTGTTTTTCCAGAATAGAATCAAATCATTTTATGTGTTAGTGTGTATCTAAAAATAATATGATGGAATTCCTGAGCTTATTCGAGAAATCTGACTTTATGCATGCAGACATCTCTGAGGGAACTCAGCAGGAAATCCAGCATCTGCTACAGCGACTAGAGAAATCCCTTGGTTCCCAAACTGCCTCTGTCTGAATTTCCTGTCCTCCTTTTTGTTAGCTTATTTAACCTGCAATTTTATAATTAAAGCACAATGTTTTCAGCTCACTGAAAATAACCTTATTCAACCTCTTTTCCCCTCACATGGGTCCCAGAGCTCTGGTGGATTTGCAACATGCTACAGGAATGTATCTCTCTCTCTCTCTTTTTTTTTCACTGAGTTTCTGCATTCTACCCAGAGTTTTACAAATTGAATGCCTCACTTTACAAGCATGAAAGTGAGAAGTTGTGACTACTGGTAGGATTGTGTCAAATGGCCTGGGTCTGATTCCTTGGATCTAAAGAGATAACACCAGTGAAGATGTTTTGTGTAGCATTCTTATTAACCCTATACAATGCCAAACCTGACAAAGAGGAAGCCATAGACCTCTTTTTTTAATTTGGAAAAGTATAAACCAGTATAAAGTCCAAATTCTAGTTTTAGTGTGCCTTTGCATATCTTAGTTCTTACTCATTAAGTAATGAACTATATTAATCAAGATTGTTTCAGTTACAAATTATAGAAATCCAATTCAAAGTACCTTGAGCAAAAAGAAAAAGAAAGGAAATGTATCAATTCTGATGATATGCAGTCTGCTCTTTTTGACCCCTGGGATCCTTATATAATAATATTTCCCCTTTCCTTTAAGTAAAAATGGGTATCAGAAAGTGCACAGATCATTGGGATGATGGTTCCTAACTCTGCTTCTTTCACAGGTAGGCTCTGTTCTTGTGGTAGCCCACAATAGTTTCAAACTTACATCATCCCAGTTTAGCAACAGCAGTGACAGAGTGCTTCTTTTTTTAACAATTCTAGCAAAGGTCCTACACTTGACTGTCAGGGTAAAAGTGTGGATTCTGGGTCCAGCTCTTGTATCAATCAGTGTGGTTGGAGAGTTTTCTGCTTTGCTTGGTCCTGCATCCACCTTAGAGCTCGTAAGTAGTGTTAGAACTAGCTATACCATTATCACTTGAATTGAAAGAATAGGGGAAAGGTGTATTCAAACAAAATTTTGTGTTCAATTAATAGAAGGAAGCACAAGAAGACTGGCTGCAAAAGCAACAAATATAAAACATTAGGTCAAGCTTGTGGGTGACACATGCAGATGTAAGCATACACACAAATCTTGTCTCAAACCTACAATTTAAATAATGCTCTAAGTAGTGTAATGCAACTACTTCTTTAACTAAAAATGCCCTCCCTCTCTCCATAAAGGGATAACCAAAGACCCATGCAGTTGTTGCCTCTGATTGCCAATTCATCATCCCTGAATGATGTACATTACCCCTATAAGGTTCTCATGCTGGGTCTTATGTTCTAGAATTCCATGACTAACAGATAAATAAAGTTAAGCAACTAGTAACATAATCTATAAACTCCAAAGGATAACTGCCATAAAAGATGCCTATTTGAAAAGAAGAGAAAAGTTATTTAGAGTGGTATTCAAAGGTATATCCCTTTAGCTGCCCAGGACCAGTTTGTGAGCATTTGAGAGTCAGAGAATTGTCCAGCAGTCAAATGATGAAGGTCTCTATTTTCTTTTTTTTTTCCTTTTTAAAATTTTAATTCCAGTATAGTTAACATGCAGTGTTAAATTGGTTTCATGTGTGCAATATAGTGATTCAACAATTCTATACACTCCTCAGTGCCCATCAAGATAAGTGTACTCTTAATCCCCTTTCCCTATTTCACCCATCCCCCACCCACCTCCTCTCTGGTAACCATCTATTCGTTCTCTATGTTAAGAGTCTGGTTTTGGGTTTGTCTCTTTTTCCCCCCATTTGTTCATTTGTTTTGTTTCCTGAATTCCACAGATGAATGAAATTATGTGATATTTGTTTTTCTCTGACTGACTTATTTTACTTAGCATTATTACACTCTCTTGCTCTACCCATGCCATTGTGAATGGCAAGATTTCATTCTTTTTTATGGCTAAATAGTATTCCATTGATGGTCTCTATTTTCTACATTGGAGGAAAAACATCTCCCTTTAAAATTAGGTGGGAGGGCAGGTCTTTAATTCACAATGGTGGACTAATTTGCCTTGCATTGAACTGAGTCTCCCGTTTAGAAGAGTTGGAATCGCTGAAAAAAACATTTTAAAAGAAAATCTATTTTCAGTCATCAGAGAGCCACCAAGACACAAGTCTTGGGAGACTGAAATCTCAGAAAAAAAGAAAATTCAGAGGGTGATCCCAACAGTCCAATATGCTTTTCCCCACCAGACATTGGCTGATTCCTACTCAGCTGCTGAGAGTCAAAGAAAGTAGAGCTGTGAAGATGAGCAGGGATTTCAGCAGACTCACATGCTGGGGGAAAAAACACTAATGAGAAGTTTTGTTTCCTAGAGAATTAAGAAACATGAGGGGTGGATCCTTAAAATTCCCTTTAGTAATTAAATGTGCCGCAAAGCTATTGATATCATTTTGCATTTTTTTTCATTTTACAATGTTTACATTGCATTGGCTTTAAGTTTTTTCTTTCTTGTTTTTGAAATTAGATTTTGTGGAACATGTGGATTATAAGTTGCTTATCACTGTTCAGGTTTCTGAAAGACAGGGCCAAGAACTGTAGCATTTTTAGTGTGTATTATGAATATGTGTGTGTGTGTATACATGTCTCTTAAAAGATTTTGCTGCATAATATTTGAAATATTTGAAAACATTTCCATTTGCTCCATTCTGTATTTACTGATGGTAAAACAAAGGAGTTAAGAGCACAGATATAGAGCAAATGCCATGGTGGGATCCCCATTACTTATCAGGTGTGTGAGTTTGGGCAAATTAATTTGCCTTTCTGAGCTTCAGTTTTCACATCTTTAAAGTGGGGTTAAAAATAATACTAATCTTATAGGAGTTTCTTTTGAGGAATAAATGAAAATGTATAAATATTAAGAACAGTACTTATCAGCTAGTGAGAACTACATAAATGAAGGTTCAACCTTCATCATCGTCTTCTCCTCAAATCTAGGGCTTTCTTTGAAGCCAGAACGCAGACTTTTGTTATTGGAGGTTAACCACTTTATTTCATGCTCTCATAAATTCCTTTCCAAGGAGCTTCCTTGGTGTGTTTTTTAATACACTTCTCAATTAGTTCTGGCCATAGTCCCTTTAGATAGTAGACTGGAACTTGATTATGATGTGAGAAGAAGCAGGACATGGTGAAAGATTTGACTATCAAGATTACCGTGTGTTATTTTTCACTGAAGTATTTCATCCATTAGTGATCAAGAATTCTTGATTCTCTTCTTTTTTCTACTTCCACAACACTTTGAGTTTGTCATAAATATATTCAAGGTAGCAGAACTGCTTCTGAGCTGTGAGCTGTTCTGGCAACAACTTTCAGGGACACTAATCAGCTCAGGTCCATCCAAAAGATTGGCAGAGACCCAGTGATGTTTAAATAGTGTACTCGGCAGATCACGGCTTATGAATTCTTCTGAAATATGAAGCTAACACAATTCTGAGATAGGTAGACAGCTATGCCGGCTGATGCAATGCTAATATTTTGATGTTACCACATGATTTTGAGACTTTTTTAACTCACTAATTTTGAGTGTCATTAAAGTCAAAACCACTTCTATATTTGTGATGATTCAGTGAATTTTCTTTTTCTGATTTGAATCACAAAATCTCTTTCCAACTCAAAAAGATGACTGATTGATTGTGTACTCCTATCCCATGGAATGTCAATGACATAAAAATCCAAATATACTCTCATCCTTTTATACTTTACAACATTTAATCCTTATTATGTCAAGCTCCTAGACATCTACTTGCCAGGTGAAGAGCTAGAAAAATTTTAAAACCAGTGGGTTATAGACAAGTATTATTCCTTCATTTCAGTTCAGAATTTCAGGTGTCACTCTGTTAATCAATTTATAAGTACTTTTCTATATCTACAAGTGATTAATAACTACTGAAGTAGGTTAATGCTGATTTTGGTGAATTGCAATGATAAAGGACAGAATATTTGACTCTAAGATTTTAAAAATTACTATGTCATACATTTTATATCTATTTGGATATGGATATTGAGTGAGTTGATGAATCAAATTTCTCAGTACTAATGATGCAGGCCTCTAGAAAGAGTGAATGCAGTACAGCAAAATTCATTTCATTTTAAGTGCTGATACAGATGCAGCATATTGTATTATAACCATATACCACACATTATTTATAACACATACAATACAATGTACTGCAGCACATTATATATACTTGTCTTTATAGCAGGGACCATGCAATTCATTTTGCTATTTCAATTGCCTGGTCTAGGGCGTTAATAATTTAGAAAGTATTTGGTAAATGATTACGAAAAAACATGAATCAATTAGTATAAAGGACTTCTACAATATTCACATTTTTAATAGATGAAGTTTCAGGTAATGAAATGAGCATCCATATTTTCAGCACACTAATAATCCACATAATTATTTGCATATAACTGTGTTATCCTTTATTATGAATAATAAAATCACAGTTAAGTTCATAAAGTGGCTAATGTCCAACAGTAATCATCCATCTCAAAGTTTAGGCCTGTGATGCTTTTCAAACTAATTATTTACTTTAAAATTTTGGTCATCTTTGGACTTGTTAAACCATCTGGATTATGTTTGTTGAACTTGTCAAAGGGAAAACATGTTTATATTTACTTTTATCTTCATTTTGGATATTACATTTTCAAAATTAATATCCTTATTGTTTTTAAAGTTTATTATTGAAGTATAGTCAACATATCATGTTATATTAGAGTTTTTAGGAACATGATATAATGATTTGACAATTCTATACATTACACAGTGCTCACCATGATAAGTGTATTTGCCATCTGTCACCATACGATGGTATTACAATATTATTGACTATATTCTCTATGCTGTACTTTTTATCTCTTTTTATTTTATAAATAGGAGTTTAAGTAACATGTCCATGTTTACACAGCCAGTGAGAGACAGAAATGGATCACAAAGCTAAGTGCATTGCCTCCTGAACCCATATCAATAACCACTATGTTACATTGCCTCTACAACACCCATCGTGATGTGAATAACGAGTTTATCTGCTGATTGTTATAAGCACTTGGCATTCCCTAGCATATATTCAAATTATGTCATAAAATTTTCTCCAATTTTTGTAAATTGGAAAAAAAATTTGCAGAATTTTTTTAGATTAAAATATTTTCAGGAGGAAGTAATAGCCACCTATGGCCCCTACTTGGAACATAGACTGGTTTCATATACAATGTTTAAAATATGGAAAACTGCACATCTCTCTCCTGGTGGGATGGGGTATTAAATATGATATTTGAAGAATGGAAAAATATGGTCTGACCGATAGCTCAGCAAAGGAATTGCTATTCTTCCTGTTAAACCTGATTAAATATGCTTATTCCTGGTGCCAAGCAGAGCCCATTAGATGTATCTCATATGAAATCTCTGGCTTTACAAAGGGCAGAGAAAGCTTAAAAATTATTTCTGGAAAGTAAATTAGCTGTTCTGCACTGTTTTACGTATCAGCCTAAACTGTAAAAGAGGTGAGATTGCTCTATTCTCTCCTACTACCTGAGACTTTGATTTATTATCTTTACTCTTTTAGTCTATTTTTTGCTATCTAGAAGTCTCAGCCCATAAATTAAACAATGGAATACCATGGACTTTGGAACTATAAGGCTTGACACCGTCAGTTAAGAACAATCCAAGGAATAAGAATAATAACACTATTGTACATTGATTATTTCATAGTCAATCTTTGAGGTAGATAGCTTTATTATCCCCATTTTACAGATAAGGAAATGAAGGCATAGAGATAGTATGTAAACTACTCCAGAATACACAGCTAGTAGGTGGCAAATTATAGACTTGATTCTGGAGCCCTTGCTCATAATCATTATTACCTGATTATATAGCTTGCAGGTAATAATCACTATCTTACAGAGCTTCTGTGAAAAATAATAGAAAGTAGCACAGTCTGGAACATGAGTACAATTAACAAATGATTGCATTGTTGATGATGTTATAATTATTATCATCCCATTAAAAATATACCTTCTATTTGTGTGAAATATTAAATATATCCAAATAATATATGTATTTTACATAATAATAAATCACCTACCTACTACCTATTTTAAGAAATAAAACATGACCACTGTCTTTGACAACACTACACAATTATATCCCTCTCCCTGCCACTTCCCAAGAATTATCTTACTCTGAATTTTTGGCTTATCTCTCTCTCTCTCTCATTCTCTCTCTCTCTCTCTCTCTCCCTCTCTCTTGTTTCATTTGAAAAAATGTTTTCATTTATTCAGTATCTAAGTTTTTGTCCCAGAATAGCTTCTCAGTTATCTAATAATAATGATTTGTGAAGAAAAAGTCCCCTATTCCCTTTAAAAATTTTTTTTCTTTAAATTCAATTTAATTAACATATACTGTATTATTAGTTTCAGAGGTAGAATTTAGTGATTCATCAGTTGCATACAACACCAGTGCTCATTACATGAAATACCCTCCTTAATGCCCATCACTCAATTACTCCATCCACCCACCCACCTCCCCATCCAGCCACCCTTAATTTGTTTCCTAGAATTAAGAGTCTCTTATGGTTTGCCTCCCTCATCTTATTTTATTTTTCCTTCCCTTCCCCTATGTTCATCTGTTTTGTTTATTAAATTCCACATATGAGTGAAATCATGTGGTATTTGTCTTTCTCTGACTGTCTTATTTCACTTAGCATAATACTCTCTAGTTCCATCCATGTCATTGCAAATGCAAGATTTCATTCTCTTGGATGGCTGAGTAATATTCCATTGTATATGTATACCACATCTTCTTTATCCCTTCATCTATTGATGGACATCTTCGTTCTTTCCATAGTTTGGCTATTGTGGACATTGCTGCTATAAACATTGGAGTATAGGTGCCCCTTCAGATCACAACATTTGTATGCTTCGGGGTAAGTATCTAGTAGTGCAATTGCTGGGTCATACAGTAGCTCTATTTTTAACTTTTTGAGGAACCTCCATACTGTTTTCCAGAGTGGCTACACCAGTTTGTATTCTTACCAAGAGTGTAAGGGATTCCCCCTTTCTCTGCATCCTTGCCAACATCTGTTGCTTCCTGAGTTGTTAATTTTAGCCATTCTGTCTTGTGTGAGGTAATATCTCATTGTGGTTTTGATTTGTATTTCCCTGATGCCGAGGGATGTGGAGCATTTTTTCATGTGTCTGTTGGCCATTTTTATGTCTTTTTTGGAGAAATGTTTGTTCATGTTGTTTGCCTATTTCTTGACTGGATTTTTTGTTTTTTAGGTGTTGAGTTTGGTAAGTTCTTTATAGATTTTGGACACTAGCCTTTTATCTGATAAGACATTTGCAGATATCTTCTCCCATTCTGTAGGTTACCCTTTAGTTTTGTTGACTGTTTCCCTTGCAGGGCAAAAGCTCTTTATCTTGATGAAATCCCAATTGTTCCTTTTTGCTTTTTTTTCTCTTGACTTTGGAAATATGTCTAGTAAGAAATTGCTGTGGCCTAGGTCAAAGAGGTTACTGCCTGTGTTCTCCTCTAGCATTTTGATGGAGTCCTGTCTCCATTTAGGTCTTTCAACCATTTTGAGTTTATTTTTGTGTATGGTCTAAGAAAATGGTGCAGCTTCATTCTCCTACATGTGGCTGTCCAATTTTCCCAACACCATTTGTTGAAGGACTGTCTTTTTACATTGGATATTTTTTCCTGCTTTGTCAAGGGTTAGTTGACCATAGAATTGAGGGTCCATTTTGGGGGTCTATGTGTCTGTTTTTGTGCCAAAACCATACTGTCTTGATGATTATAGCTTTATAGTACAGCTTGAAGTCTGGAATTGTGATGCCTCCAGCTTTGATTTTCTTTTTCAACATTCCTTTGGCTATTTGGGATCTTTTCTGATTCCAAACAACATGATACTCTATGTAGAAAACCCAAAAAACTCCACCTAAAAATTGCTAGAACTGACATAGGAATTCAGCAAAATTGCAGGACATAAAATCAATGCACAGAAGTCAGTGACACTTCTATATACTAACAATGAGGCAGAAGAAAGAGAAATCAAGGAATTGATCCCATTTATAATTGCACCAAAAACCATAAGATACCTAGGAATAAGCCTAACCAAAGTGGTAAAGGATCTGTACTCTGAAGACTATAGAACACTTATGAAAGAAATTGAAGAAGACACAAAGAAATAGAAAAAAAAAATCCCATGCTCATGGATTGGAAAAACAAATATTGTTAAAATGTCTATGCAACCCAAAGCAATCTACGCATTCACTGCAATCCCTGTCAAAATACCATCAATGTTTTTCATAGGGCTGGAACAAACAATCCTAAAATTTGTATGGATCCCTTTTTTGTTTTTTGTTTTGTTTTGTTTTATTTTTTTAGAGAGAGAGAGAGATACAGAGAGAGTGCACAAGTGGGGGTGTGTGTTGGGGGGGATGTGGGCAGGGCAGGGGGAGAGGGAGAGAGAGAGAGAATCTTAAACAGTCTCCACATCCAGTACTGAGCATGCAGGGCTCAATCCTGAGATCATGACCTGAGCTGAAATCAAGAGTCAGATGCTTAACTGACTGAGCCACCCAGGCACCCCTCTCCCCCTTATTCCCTTTTTACCTCCAAATTTCTTGAATGGTTATTCTGTATCATTAGCTCTTTTTCCTTAGCTGACTTCATTCATCAATGTATGACCCCTATTTTTGCTGGAGCATGAGGGCTCTTGGAGAAAAACGATGCTAGAATCCTGTGTGTAATGCTGACATTCAAATATAGTGTCCACAAGGGCATTTGCAACTGGAACTGAAGAAATACTGATGTTACCTGATGATGTGGCCTTGTCAGAGTTTCAAAGATGCCTTTAAGTAGTGGTGATATTTGGAACCAGGCCCATAGGAGACCACAAGGCCTGTTCAGTGAGAACCAGGGCTCTAATCAGGCACTGGAGTTTTTTGGAAATGATCTGGTTTCAGAAGATGAGCACTCACAAGGAGCTTAGCTGAGCATGCAGACCCTGTCAGATAGACTCTGTCAAGGAAGAGTTTCTGTCTCTACATGATGTGGAGACCAATTGCTAGTTTTATGCCTTGAGCTCATCTGTGATCCACTGAAGACTGCAAAGGTAATAGGATGCTTCCAAATCCATATGCCAGTGGGAATGTGGCCTCTATGATACTACCAGATTTTTTTTTTTTTAATTTCCAAATGGTCTAGATTTTCTCAGCATTTGCCTGCCCTAAACTGAGCTTGTATGTTGCCAGATTCTGATGCCACGTAGAGCTGGTGAAGAAAGCAATGCATCTTTTTGTTTGCATGTCTTCACTTTTTGCTCCTCTCAATCCTTTGCAAATATGGCTTTTCGCTGTATCACACTACCAAATTCTGCCCAACTGTCTTAGTTCCTCAGCTCATTCTCCCTCACTTCTTTCAAGTATTTGAGAACTCCAATCACTATTTTTTCTAAATCTTTTTGTTTTTCTTCCTTAACATGTATATGTCCTACTTCTCTTATCCCTCTGTATCTTCTTTGTCTCATTTGCTGTTTGCCATTCAATTTTCTTTCCATTAAATATAATTTATGATGGATCTGTCTTCATATTTCTCTCCTTCTAGTTTCTACATCTTCCCCACTGACCAGCTACCATTCCTATAGTTTCAAACTGTTATCTAATCTCTCTTAATTTTTTGTTCTACATTTTCACCTTGTCATAGGTAGCTCTACATGAATATACTATATTAATTCCATCTCAATATATCTAAAACTGGTCTCATTATCTGCCCCTCCAAAATTTGTTCTTTCTTACATGTTTCCTCTCTTCATTAATGGCATCTACATAATCCCCAACACCTAGGCTCAAAATATTAGTGTAGCAGTTCTCAAAGGGAGAGAAACTCTCTGAGGGGGCATTTGGGATATTTGTGGAGACTTCTGGGTTGAAGGATTGAACTTTGCTTGTACTACTTAGTGTGTAAGGGCTAGATATCCTACACTGCCTGCAGATTAGGCTACCATGTTCCCAAAATTGTTCCACATCTTGAGTGAATTTTAAATGTCCTACCAGTCATTCAGATAAGTAAAAAACATTTAAAAAAATTCTTACAGCTTAGAATTCAACTCTGTTTTACATTAAACAGGAAGAATTTTTGGCAGTTTTAATATACATTGAATTTCCAGAAATTCATACACTATGTAAATTGTCCTTTTTCCTAAACACTGCCAAGAGTTTTTCACCATTATGGAAAATTATGTCACTGTTAGCAACACAGCTCATGGTGTTTGAGTCACCAATACACAACCATCCCATATATCTTCATTTATAGCTGTAGCAGTTGAAGTGATTATTCATGTGGGTGTGAACATCTGAAGAGTCACTGCATTTATTCACTCACTCATTCATTCATTCATTCATTCATTCAAGATATTACAGCTTCATTATATCTTCCCAAGGTAATTGTGCTGTGGTTTTTATACTGATGTACATTTGTTAAAATTGTTTTTCTTTAATTTCTGTTTTATATGTTACAACTAAAGGCTTACACTGATTTCATTTAATGAATGAATGCACATAGTTTTTAAGTATCTAGAAATTTTGTTTCATCATAAACAAGGGAAAATTACTAGTAATAGTTTTATATATGGGGAGTTTGGGGTCTGATAGAATTGAGAACTGTTGACATAGAGTCTCCTCTAAATTCTTCCTCTTCCTCATCTACTAACATACAAATATTTGCCAAATTCTAAAAATTTTACTTTCATGATTATTCTATCATATTTTTCAATTACTACTGCCTGTATCTCAATTTACATGTTCTTAATCTGAATGCTCAATGACTTCCTAATTAATCTTTCCTTGAAAGGTGAGGTTCTTAAAAATATGGGCATTGGAATCAGACTGACTTAGATTCATATTTTATCTTTTCACTTATTTGTTGTATCTTATTTTTTAAAATATTTTATTTATTTGACAGAGAGACACAGCCAGAGAGGGAACACAAGCAGGGGGAGTGGGAGAGGGAGAAGCAGGTTCCCCATGGAGCAGGGAGCCCAATGAGGGGCTGTGTCCCAGGACCCTGGGATCATGACCTGAGCCAAAGGCAGACACTTGACTGAGTCACCCAGGCATCCCTATTTGTTGTATCTTAATGTTTTATATTAAAAAAAGACTAATAATTCTTACCTAGGAATAACACTGTTGTTAGAAATCAATATACAATATGTCTAATGCATAATAATAAATATCCACTTAATGTTAGTTTACTCTTTCAGTTCAATTATATATTATACACACACATACACACACATACATACATATATATGTATACATACATATATATATATAATGATGGTCATAAAATTCTATATTCTATAAAATCTTGATTGCAGTATTGTATATTGTTATCAGACCTTGTGACGTGATGTTAAGCTTAGAAAATATGGTTCACATAACTACAATGTTTCTTTTGGTGTATGCACTTAAGGCCCTGATGTGTGTGTGCCCACAGGAAAAGTAATTGAAACTCTTTTAGTAACAGGTATTATATGACCTCAGGAGGTAAATTCTCATTAGTTCCTCAAATATATTGCAGATACATTTGATGCTGGGTATGAACAAAATTTTCTTCTCTGATCTAAGCTGCCCTTTCTACTGAATGTCAGGAACTTACTTATTTTCAGCTTACGTTTTTTTATGAACTGTATCTCCATTCAATTTCTGTTCATCTGAACTGGAAATCTGAAGTACTTTTCAGGATGTAGGACTTTTCTTACCTCTTTATAAAGGAAATATTTCTGAAAATTAATGTGTACCCTAAGTTAACAGCAGTAATTTCAATGCCTGCATGGATGTGATACTACATAAAGGAATAGGGAATGAAAGTCATTTTTATTATTATCATTATTTGTAAAGCCCATTTCAGAAGATTGCTTATTTCCTCCAGTTTGGACTTCTTTATTTAAATATTCATTTGTAAAATAAGTTTCAAAAGGCTAATTTAAACCTGCAGCTCTGACCAGTTTTCTGAGATGGTGTTCTTAAACATTCATGGATTAATTTATTTATATCAGGAATATTCCCAAAAGGAGATCAGAAATAACTATAGGAAAAAGGGAGTGGGTAAATTTTGGAGCATTAAGGACAGTGGGAAAACTTGCTTTCCACTAATTTTAAAGAACTGGATATGCCTACAGAAAATATAGAGAGCAAGCACAGAGTATTTTGAGCCAGAAAGGTAAATGTGTTAGGTGGTGGGGTATAATTTGTAATCAGACAAGGGAATATCATTCCAGAGAAGCAGATTCTACATACAATTCTGGAAAATAGAAACAAAATTATTGGGTGGATTTAAAAGCAAAATAATTTGGGAAGAGGGTAAGGGCATGCAGATATAAAAAGGGACAATATTAGGTTAAATAAAATTATTGGGTGGATTTAAAAGCAAAATAATTTGGGAAGAGGGTAAGGGCATGCAGATATAAAAAGGGACAATATTAGGTTAAATAAATTTTGAAAAATAAAGAAAAAGGAAGGAAGGAAGGTGGTTTTAATGAAGAATAAATGAATCAAAGTATAGATATTTTGACGGAAACATTCTAAGATAAGACATAAACAAAACCCAGGATGGATATGCCAAATTTAAGAAAACTGGCTGGCTTCTTTAGTGTAATTATCAAACAGAACTAGTAGTTTATGTATAACTTTATGTTTGAGCCATCTGTTTTATAAAATATGACTCTATTGTCACATGTTCAGCAATTAAATCAACAGTTTTCTTCTATCATTAATAACAGAAAGTAATTAAATTTGAAAGCATTTGGATTTTCTAATTATCTGCTATTTTAGAAGCTAGGATAGCATACTTTGGGTGTACTGTTACCCTTGACTTTCAGTGAATCAATTTAAAATACCAAGGTTCAGGTAAGTAAAATATAAATGATCATGGAACTTTTGCTTCCAGCTATGACAGGAAGCTATTGAGTAAGTAGACTGAAATTGCCATCCTGCTGTAAACAACTATAACACTGGACAGAATATGTGAGGCAATTGATTTCAGGCAGTGTGAAACAGGCAGTGTGGACTGGGTTCTTGAAATAGGATAAAACTTGAGGGAAGTGAGCCCTCTGTTCACCCAAGCTCTCTGCCTGGAGGCATTCTCTTGAGAGTGGGCACTGGAGATGGACCCAAAGTAGAGCACAGGGGGAGGCAGAGACTGGACCTTGAGGCTTCTGAAACACTTCTAATATGCATGGCAGAGAGCCAAACAAAGGTAACTGTGGAGGGAAGAAGCCCCAGAAGTCAGAAGAGAGTGCCATGCCATTTATTGACAAGGACTGTACTGCACAAAACAGGGCAAGATTTCTGATGCCTGGCAGAAAGTGCTGTGGGTCCAAGAATTGAGGGTTGAAGGAGATACCTAAGTCGTACATTGCTGGGAGACACTGCGGTTCTAGACTAGACAGTGAGGGCAGACCTCACTTAGACTAGGCACCTCAGATATTCAGTGAGTAGGGAGGAGTAAGAACCAAACCCTAGCATAATGGTCATGTCATAGGACTAAATTACAGAACTGAAACAAGTCATCCTCCTAAAAAAGAGTAAACCTAAGCTCAATGAGATACGAAGTATCTGCCAGCAATTTAATTGTCTGCCAGAACAAAACTCCCTATCAGTTAAAGGAAGACACCAAAATTTAGACTCTCTACAACATAGTATCCACCAAATCACCCCCACAAGAATTCTATATGTAGTGAAAATATTCCTAAAGTAGGAGTGATATAAAGACATTTTCAGATAAACAAAAGCTGAGGGACCCAGCTTGTAGTGTTGGACTCAGCAAACTAACACTGCAAGAAATGCCAAAGGACATTTTTTTTCAGGCTAAAGGAAAATTATACTACAGACAGTCCCCAACTTATGATGGTTTGATTTATGATGATGCAAAAGTAATAATACATTGAGAAGAAACTGTACTTTGAATTTTGAATTTTGATCTTTTCCCAGTCTAGCAATATGCAGTATGATACTCTCTTATGATGCTGGGCAGTAGCAGTGAGATGCAGCTAACAGTCAAGGACGTGATCACAAGGGTAAACAACAGATATACTTGCAACCATTCTGTTTTTCACTTTCAATATAGTATTCAATAAATAACATGAGATATTCAACATTTTATTTTAAAATAAGCTTTGTGTTAGATGATTTTGTCAACTGTAGGCTAATGTAAGTGTTCTGAGCATGTTTTGGTAGGCTAAGCTAAGCTATGATGTTTGGTAGGTTAGTTGTATTAAATGCATTTTGACTTAAGATATTTTCAACTTTTGATGGGTTTATCGGGGTATTCCCCATCATAAGTTGAGGAAGATCTATAGATGGAAACTTGGATCTATGAGCAGAGTATTAGTCACTAGGGCTACTGTAACAAAATACCACAAACTGAGTGACGTAAGAAAGAGAAATTAATTGCCTCATGGGTCTGGATGGTAGAAACCCAAGGCCAAGGTGTCAGCCCACTGGTTCCTTCTGAAGGCTGTGAGGGAAAATCTGTTTCATGCCTTCAGCCTAGCTTTTGGTGGTTTTCTGGCAATCAGTAGCATTTCTTGATGTGTAGAAGCATCATCCTGATCTCTGCCTTCATCTTCCCATGGTGTTTTTCCTGTGTGTGTGTGTGTGTGTGTGTGTGTGTGTCCAAATTTCCCCTTTTTATAGGACACCAGTCATGTTGGAATAGGGCCCATCCTAATACTTCATCTTCACTAATTACATCTGCAACAACCCTATTTCTTTTTTTTTCTGAATGTATTTTATTTTATTTTTTATCTTATTTTATTATGTTAGTCACCATACATTACATCATTAGTTTTTGATGTAGTGTTCCATGATTCATTGTTTGCTTATAACACCCCATGCTCCATGCAATACATGCCCTCTTTAATACCCATCACCAGGCTAACCCATCTTCCCACCCTCCTCCCCCTAAAACCCTCAGTTTGTTTCTCAGAGTCCATGGTCTCTCATGGTTCGTCTCCCCCTCCAAATTCCCCAACTTCATTTTTCCCTTCCTTCTCCTAATGTCCTCCATGCTATTCCTTATGTTCCATAAATAATTGAAACCATATGATAATTGACTTTCTCTGCTTGACTTATTTCACTTAGCATAATCTCCTCCAGTAACTCCCAGTACCACAGAAATGACCTTATAAAGAAATAGGGGGTTCAACAACCCTATTTCTATATAAGGTCATATTCTGTGGTCCTGGGAGTTAAGAATTCAACATATGAAATTTGATGAGACATAATTCAGTCTATAACCAACAGGATTAAAGAACACTAATAGATATAAATATCAGGGTAAATATTATGGACTACCATATTTTTTTCATTTCTTTGGAATAATTGATGTTTAAATTAAAAAAACAACAACATTGTCTTGTGAAGTTAATATTTACAAAAGTAAGATATATGACCACAACAAAGCAATGAATGGGAGGGAAAATGGAGTTTTATTGTTATAGTTTTATTGTATGTGTTTTTTTATTATTTACTGTTAAGTATACAATATTAACTCTAGGAATACTTGATAAGTCAAAGATACATACTGGAATACAATATGTATACATATTGGAGAACAGTAATGAAAATGAAAAATTCATTAGGAGAATTAAAATAGAATACTTAAAATTATTCATTCATTGAACAGAATATAAAAAAGAAGAAACAAAAGAGGAAAAAATACAGAACAAAAAAAATGCATTTGGCTAGATGTTAGAATTAAATAATATAAAATTACATTAAATATAATATAATCTAATATAATATAATTTAACTTAATTTATTAATTAAGCCTTTTAATTAAAAGCCAGAGATTATCAAATTGAATAAAATTGTATAGCCCAACTATGTGCTATCTACAAGAAACGTACTTTAAACTTGAAGTCACAAATAGGTAAATGAATAGAAAATATACACTATGCAAAGAAAACAGGTGTGTATATATATACACACACACATACATATGTATATATATTCACATATGCACACACATACTTCTTGTTTCTCTCTGTCATATTTTATATATATATATATATATATATATATATACATACACGTACATATGTATGTAATAATGTTATATGTAATAACATACTTGAAAATATATGAAGCAAAATAAAAAGCAGGAATAGAGGAAAAAATCTACAATCATGGTTGGATATTTTAACACCACTCACTCAGTAATTGATAGAACAATTATACTAAAATTAAACAACTAGATCTAATTGGTATAGAATACTTCACCCAACAACTACAGGATACACATTCTTTTTAAGTGCACATGAAACATTTACCAAGATAAATTACCACCTAGGCCATAAAATATCTCTCATTAATTTTAAAACACTAATTCTTGCAGAGGAGTTTCTTTGACTGTAAGAGAATTAAATTAATTTAGTAATCAATAAGTAAAGATATCTGGGATATCTGCAAAATCTTCAATTATTTGGAAAGTAAATAACACACTTCTACATGAGCCAAGGGTCAAAAAAGAAATGACAAGAGAAATTAGAATACATATAAAACTGAATGATAATGAAAATGCAACATATCAAAAGTGGTGGTAGACAGCTAAAGCAGTGGTTAGAGGGAAATTTATAGCTCTGATTGCTTATATTAGCAAAGAAGAAGGTTTAAATTCAATATTATAATTTTCAAGCATAAGAAGCTAGAAAAATCCATGAAAATTTAACTCATAGTAAGTGGAAATATAAAAAGAAAACGAAGAACAAAAAAAATCAATGATATGGAAAGCAGACATAATTGAGGAAAATAACAAAGGCAAAAGTTGATTCTTTGGTAAAATCAGTACAATATACAGAAGCCTAGTTATATCACTAAATAACAAAAGAGAAGAAAAAGAATAAAAGATGGATCATCACTACAGATCCTGCAGATACTAAAAGAATAATAAGAAAATATTATGAACAACATAAAGCCAATCAATTTGATGACAGATGAAATGAACAAATTTCTTGAAGCACAGAACTCAAAAAACTGATACAAGATGTTGAAATAGGAAACACAAATAACAAATACATGTGAAAAGAATTCATTATCCAAGTCTTCCCTAAGTAATACTTCAGGCCCAGAAGATTTTCTTGTGAATTCTATTTAATATTTAAGGAAGAAAAAAATAACAATCTTCACAATCTATTTTAGAAAATAGAAGACCAGGGAATACTTCCCAATTTACTTATAAGACCAGCATATCTTCAATACTAAAACCTAGCAAAACATAATAAGGAAAGAAAAAGACAAACCAGTATCCTTCATGAACACTGCTATGAACTTTCTTAACACATATTGGCCATCCAAACCCAGAAAATAAATTAAAAATACATCATGAACAAGTTGGTTTCATTACCATTATGTAACTTTGGTTTAACATTTAAATATCAATAAATCTAATTTACCACATTAATAGGATATACCCCCCAAAACAGGATTATCTCAAGAGTTGCCTGAAAAATGGGCAAAACCAACAATAACAACCTGCCTGATAGGGTTGTGGAAAGGAATAAATGCTTATATATACATATATATTGTCTTCTGTATAATACAGAGCCAGCACATGGATGTGCTTGGTTAATGTCAGCATTTGTTACTAAACATTCTGAAGCAGTTTCTTTTTCTTTTTTTTTTTAATTGAAGTATAATTAACATACAGTGGTACATTAGTTTCAGGTGTACAATGTTTCAACAATTCTATACATTACTCAGTGCTCATCACAGTAAGTGTACTCTTAATCCCCTTTATTTCACCTTATTATTGTTCTTATTTTAATATGACTTTCAGAACAAAATCTTATATTTCATTAAAGACCAACTTTCTTAAGAGCTGATGAGAAGAATGAGTAGCAATTTAATTCTGAGAGGTATTTAAGGTAACTGCTCTGATTAATCCATTATACCATGGATACTGATCTCCAGCTCATGGGTGACCAGAAGAATCTGCAGTTCAATATCATCCTCACAGTAGCCAATATTTTTACACTGGTTATTATATGCTGAGCCAGAAAGTATAGAGAACGTGCTTAGCTCAGTGCCTGGCAAATGATGTTAGCTGAATCTGAATTTACCTCTAGAACCTATAAATTACTAACTACTTAGGAGAAATGAAGTAAGGATAGGAAAAAAATAGTGAAGTAAAAAAGTCAAGTAGTATAAACTAATAAGAATTTGGAAAAGGGCATGATGAGTATTATATCTGTCTTCTATTGTACACTTAACAAGGCACTCTCATAAATATTATCTCAGATCTTTATTTGTTAATACTAAACTGATTTCAAGCAGAATTTTTGAAAGCCTTCAATATGCTAATGTGCATTGCAAATCTCCAAAAGATGACATAAAATTAATCATTTTCCATACTTTTCCACCCAAACATCATTAACCTCCTACAGGACGAGAATGACATAGAATATAGTTTTGAAAGTGTGACTCTGAAAAGATGTGAGGTCTTTGGGAGTATGATCTGTATTTCAGTCAGTTCCATGTCTTCAGAACCAAGCACAGAACCTGGCATTCTATAAATATTTCTTTAATTTTTTCCATTTGTTATTATTCTTGCTTTACAAATGAAAAACTGATGCTCACAGACACGATTTGCCTATGTCAAATAGTCAGTAACAGAGATGGGATTTAATTCTTGCTTGTAGTCTTCTGCTGTGTGCACTCAGGTGGTCAGACTTCATGCTGGAGATAGACTGGAAAATTCATGGGGCAAAAATGGTATCAAATTGGTAGTTGGCAAATATATGATCTAGTAGTGCTACTACTCCAGCAGGGTAATTTTGAGCAAATTATGTAATCTTTCTTTATATACTTCCTTTGCTGTTAAGTAAAGGAGGAATTAGATAATGACTTCTAAAATGCCCAATAACTCTAAAATTCTCTAAGTTGATCTGAATTTGAAGGAATGACAGAATATAAATGGGCAAAAAATGTAAGAAATACAGTTTCAGGTAACTGGGGAGCAACTTGCCCTTCAAAGTATCGATTGGCACTCTCACCCTAAACCTGAGCATCAGCACTGGTCATTTTATTTTATTAATGTTGTTTTTATTTTTAATCTGTTTACTTCTATTATTAATGCTATTAATAAAAATAATAACTGCTTGAGTTAGAAGAGGGTTTTCCTTTCTTAAAACTGTTTCCTCATTTATTTTCCCATCTATCCTTTGCTCATTATGAGGTAGAAAGTGATGGCAGATATTATCTGGCTGTATCTAGGCTGTTAGGCCAAATGGAGATTTTGCATAAGGGCCCCCAGAAGGCAAAGTGCAGATTCAAGGTCCTGCTGAATTCCACCCTTATGTTTCTTTTTCAAGATTGCTTTTTCTTTTCTCTCATTAATATTTTAAAATATTTTTCTTAGCATATGGACCTCTTCCAGATTTAGATCTCTCACCTTTAATTTTGCTTAGGATGATCACTACAGGCCTATATCACTTTCTTGCACTTTACTTTATAGTGCTTCAAAAACATTGTGTTTTTCACAATTTGAAGGTTTGTGGTAACTCTGGGCCGAGCAAGTCTATTAGCAACATTTTTCCAATAGCATTTGCTTACCTCATGTCCTTTTGTCACATTTTGGTAATTCTTGTAATATCTCAAACTTTTTCATTATTATATTTTTTATGGTGATTTGAGATCAGTGGTCTTTAATGTTACTATTGTAATTGTTTTGGGGAGTCACGACTGTACCCATATAAAAAAGCAAACCTAATTGATAAATGTTCTATGTGTTCTAACTGCTCTACTGACCACCTTTCTCCCATCTCTCTTCTTCTCAGGCCTCCCTATTCCCTTAAATACAACAATATAGAAATTAGGTGAATTAATAACCCTACAGTGTCCTTTATGTGTTTAAGTGAAAAAAAAAAAATCACACATTTCTCACTTTAAATCAAAAGCTAGAAATGATTAAGCTTAGTGAGGAAGGCATGTCAAAAGCCAAGATAGGCTGAAAGCTAGGCCTCTTGCATTAAGTTAGCCAAGCTGTGAATGCAAAGGAAAAGTTCTTGAAGGAAATTAAAAGTGCTACTCCAGTGAACACATGAACGATAAGAAAGCGAAACAGCCTTATTGCAGAAATGGAGAAAGTTTTGGTGGTGTGAATAAAAGATCAAAGCAGCCACAGCATTTCCTTAAGCCAAAACCTAATCCAGAGCAAGGACCTAACTCTCTTCAATTCTGTGAAGGCTCAGAGAGGTAAAGAAGCTCCAGAAGAAAAGTTTGAAGCTAGCAGAGGTTGATACATGAGGTTTAAGGAAAGAAACTGTTTTCATAACATAAAAGTGCAAGGTGAAGCAACAAATGCTGATGTAGAACTGTAGCAAGTTATCCAGAAGATCTAGCGAAGGTAATTAATGAAGGTGGCTACTCTAAACAGATTTTCAATGGAGACGAAACAGCCTTCTTTTGGAAGAAGTGGCCATCTAGGACTTTCACAGTTAGAGGGGAAAAGTAATGCCTGGCTTCAAAGCTTCAAAGGGCAGCGTGCCTCTCTTGTTAGGGGCTGATGCAGCTGGTTACTTTAAGCTGAAATCATCATTTCATTAACCATTTTGAAAATCCTATGGCCCTTAAGAATTATGCTAAATCTCCTCTGCCTATGTTCTATAAATGGAACAATAAAGCCTGGATGACAGCACATCTGTTTACAGCATGGTTTCCTGAATATTTTAAGCCTGCTGTTGACAATGCTCAGAAAAAAAAAGATTCATTTCAAAATATTAATGCTCATTGACAATGCACCTGCCACCCAAGAGCTCTGATGGAGATGTACAATGAGATTAATGTTGTTTTCATGCATGCTAACACAACATCCTTTGTGCAGCCTGTGGATCAAGGAGTAATTTCAACTTTCAAGTCTTATTATTGAAGAAATACACATCATAATATTGAAGAAATACATTTCATAAGGCTGTAGCTGCCATGATTAGAGATTCCTCTGATGGGTCTGGGAAAGTAAATTGAAAACTTTCTGGAAAGGATTCACCATTCTAGATGTCATTAGGAATATCCATGGTTCATGGAAGAGGTCAGAATATCAATATTAACAACAGTTTGGATCACCATTCTAGATGCTGTTAAGTAAATTCATGACTTGTAAGAAGCAGTTGAAATATCAACATTAATAGGAGTTCGGAAGAAGTTGATCCAATCCTCAGGAGTGACTTTGAGGGGTTCAAGACTTCAGTGGAGGAAGTAACTACAGTTGTGTTAGAAAAAGCAAGTGGAGCCTGAAGATGTGACTGAATTGCTGCAACCTCATGATCAAACAAATGAGAAACTGCTTCTTATGGATGAGCAAAGAAAGTGGTTTCTTGAGCTGGAATCTAATCCTGGTGAAGATGCTGTGAAGATTATTGAAATGACAACAAAGGATTTAGAATATTACATAAAATTAGTTGATAAAGAAGTAGCAGGTTTTGAGAGGATTGACTCCTATTTTGAAAGAAGTTCTACTGTGGGCCATATGCTGTCAAAGAGCACAGCATACTTCAGAGAAATTGTCTGTGAAAGGAAGAGTCAATCAATGTAACAAACTTCATTGTTGTCTTATTTTAAGAAATTATCATGGCCACCCCCACCTTCAGCAACTACCCGGATCAGTCTGCAGCCATAACATCAAGGCAAGGCCCTCCACCAGTAAAAAGGTTATGACTCACTGAAAGCTCATATGATAATTTTCATTTTTTAGCAATAAAGTATTTATTAATTAAGGTATGTGTATTATGTTTTTGACACAATACTATTGCATACTTAATAGACTACAGTATAGTGTAAATGTAACTTTAATATATACTGGGAAACAAAAAAATATTTGACTTGTTTTATTGCAGTATTTGCTTTATTGCAGTGGTCTAGAACTGAACCTGCAAAACCTCTGAGATATGCCTGTATATAACTAAAGCCAGAGCTGCTTATTTTCTTTTATTTCAGGGGCTTTCTTCTGTAACTGTAGTTGATTAAAACATTTCACTACTTGCAGGGATGCCCCTTGTAACATCACCCTACACTCAAACTTCAAATTTCTTGTTATGAAAATGCCTCAACCTCAACTCACAGATAAAGGTATCACACCTTGTAACTATATCAGAGATTTAATACTCCTCTCTTTAAATGTGGTTTTCATACATATTATTTCATTTCTCCACAGCAAAATAAAAGCGAGAATACATTTTAGATTGCAGTCTTGTTAGATATTTTAGGATGAAGATGGTGTTAATGGAGGAATATATCTACCAAACACCTAAGATTACTTAACAGAATTATGTTAAATAGTTCTTAAATGATTTATCTTAAGTGGATAAAATAATGATTTTTTATGTAGCAACATTTATTCTTTCATAAAAGTTTGCTGAGCACCAATTTTTGTAGACTTTGTGCTAGGTTCTTGTTGATTTAAAGATAAGCAAGACAAAAAAGAAGAGAAAAAAAATCCTTAGTGTCAAAGACTTCGTAGTCTAATAAGAAGTAGAGAAGGACAAAGTTTCATATTGTCTTATATTGTTAGAATCTAAGTGAAAATAATTTTAATAGAGGTAAGACAGAGATAGTGACAAAAGGCAGCAGCTCCTAAGGGTTAGGGTTAATTCAGAGAAGAAGTGATGCTTGAGTTGAGTCCTAAAGAATAGATGGAAATCCACCAGGAAATGAGTGAGGAGATGATAATTTCAGGCATTAGTTCTAGCATATGGAAAGAGCATAGCACTTTACGGGAAATGGATATTTTTTATTATGACTACATTATGGGTCATGTGGAAAAATATTTGTTAAAGAGGAAGGAAAGTAAATCATTAGGGGCACTGCATGCCAATTTAAGGAATTTGGATTTTATCATATAATTGAAAAAAATCTCTGGTGACTGTGTGAAGAAAATTAGATTGAATGGAAGCAATTGGAAATCTTATAAAAGTCTAGATAATGAGGATGATGTTTCCTTTATTGGGAGAGTGTTTGAGGAAGAGGGACATAAGGTGAGAGATAGAGGCGGAGGGAGGGAGAAGGAGAGATGGTGAGATAAAAGAAAATGTTATTTCACAGAATCTATAGGACTAATGGATTTCAAAGGGTAAATAAAAGATTTTCCCAAATCATAAGCATGAACGTAAAGGTAGTTACTTTGCAAAGGAAAACTTGGGAGAATAGAAGTTCTCCTTTAGACATAATATTAAACATCCAAGTGGGAATATAGAAAATTGGATACTCAAATCTGGAACTTAAGGAGCATTTATTGGCTGAAATTATACAGTTTCATTTCATCAGCATATGGTTGAGATTTAAAACCAGGGACGAATGAGATCACCTTGAGAAAAAGTGTAGCTAGAGATATCTCCCAGTACTTAAGCTGGGAATATGTAAAAGATGGTTGTTTGGGAGAAATTAATTTGCTGTCAGAGAAGATCAGGCCTCTTTCCTTCTCTTACTTATCATAATCCAAGAATGAATCTGGAGCTAAACAAGATAATCCCTCTGCAAGAATTAAGATATTGCTTAAGTTTGGGGACATTAGTTTCTGGGATGGAGATTGCAAAGCATGTAGAATTCTAGCTAACTCTGATATGGACTATTGTTCTTCCTCTTCCACCTGGGCACACTGAGTGGTAAATAAGGATTTATTCTTTCAGAACAAGAATTAGTCACCTGTCTTTCTCATTTGTGGTGGATGCTCTTTATTCTTCCCATATGACTTCAAGGCCAAGGGGTACTTCCCTAACCTGGGAAATCTTAAGGCAAATAGCTTAGACATTCTCTGTTTAATGAATTAATTTTGTTCATTCAAAGAAATTAATGTAATGAAATATATGTGACATAGAAATGAAACTTCAAAATGCTACAAATGGAATATAACAATTACTAACAATGTCTTTCTTTGACCATGATTTTTCATTCTTGATGCCAATGTTATCAGATATCTCTCTTTCAATCTTCTCCTATTTTCTCTAGAATATGGAGGCTAGTGGGGAATTTCTGAAGACATGAATATGGGGTATAAGAATGTATTCTGGGGGCGCCTGGGTGGCTCAGTCGTTAAGTGTCTGCCTTCGGCTCAGGTCATGATCCCAGGGTCCTGGGATCGCGCCCCGCATCGGGCTCCCTGCTCCACGGGATGACTGCTTCTCCCTCTCGCACTCCCCCTGCTTGTGTTCCCTCTCTTGCTGTGTCTCTCTCTGTCAAATAAATAAATAAAATCTTTAAAAAAATGTATTCTGATTAGTTATATTTAATTTCCTGTCTTACTGGAAGTCTGTTTTATCTAGCTTAGGTCCCACTCACAACACTCAACTGATCAATTTGAACTAACCCATGAAGGAGTCATGGTTGACACCATGACTAAAAACTCCTCTGGGAGAGAAATAGTGACAAACTGGACTCTTGCTACCACACCAAGGCAGAAAGGGCAGTCATAACAACAGATTTTTTTAAATAACCCAGAAGTATTGTAATCTTGATTTGTGCCTTCTTTGGGTGCGAGCAAGGTCATTGCTTTGCCACTCTTTTGTTTCATGGATAAATCAAACAGTACACACTTGCTTCAAGTTATAAAGTATTTTAAAAGTTGCATAGTTGTTCGTATAAATGAAGCATACTGTTTTTGATGATTCCTGGGGAATAAGGTTTGTTTATAAGAATAAAATAAATATACCTTATGTACAAATTATTCATCTATTTAAACCTCAAGTGTTTATAGATAAGAAGAAAACAGGAGACATCACGGTTCCTGATTTCAAACTATGTTACAAAACTATAGTAATTAAAACAGTATGGCATTGATGTAAAAATAGACATATAGATCAATGAAACAGAATAGAAAACCCAGAAGTAAACTCATGCATATACGGTCAATTAATTTACACCAAAGAAGTCAAGAATATACAATGGGAAAAGACAGTCTCTTCAGTAAATTGTGTTGGGAATATGGGAGAGCCACATGTAAAAGAATGAAACTTGACCACTATCTTACATCATGCACAAAAACTAGCTCAAAATGGATTAAAGATTTGGATGTAAGACCTGAAACCATAAATCGCCTAGAAAAAGACATAGGTGGTAAGCTTTTTGACATAGGTCTTGGCAATGATTTTTTGAATCTGACACAAAAAGCAAAAGCAACAAAGGCAAAAATAAACCAGTGAGACCACATCAAACTAAAAATCTTCTGGCAAAGGAAACTATCAACAAAATAAAAAAGCAACCTACTAAATGGGAGAAAATATTTGTAAATCATATATTTTATAAGGGGCTAATACCAAAAATATATCAAGAACTCATACAACTCAATAGCAAAAACAAACAATCCAATTAAATAATGGGCAGAAGATCTGAATAGACATTTTTCCAAAGAAGACATACAGATGGCCAACAGGTATGTGCAAAGATGTTCAGCATCATTAATCATCAGGGAAATGCAAATCAAAACCACAATGAGGTATCACCTCATACTTGTTAAAATGGCCATTATCAAAAAGACAAGAAATAACAAGTGTTGGTGAGGATGTGGAGAAAGGGAACCTATTGGGAATGTAAATTGTTGGAATGGGGGTGCCTGGGTGGCTCAGTTGGTTAAGCGACTGCCTTCGGCTCAGGTCATGATCCTGGAGTCCCGGGATCGAGTCCCGCATCGGGCTCCCTGCTCTGCAGGGAGTCTGCTCCTCCCTCTGACCCTCCCCCCTCTCATGTGCTCTCTCTCTCATTCTCTCTCTCAAATAAATAAATAAAATCTTTAAAAAAAAAAAAAATTGTTGGAATGGTACTATGAAAAACAGTGTGGAGGCTTCTCAAAAAAATAAAAAATAGAACTACCATATGTTCCAGCAATTTCACTTCTGGGTATTTACCTGAAGAAAAACAAAAACACCAATTCATAAAAATATCTGCGTCCCTATGTTTCACTGCAGCATTATTTACAATAGCCAAGATATGGAAACAACATAATTTTCCATCGATGGATGAGTGGATAAAGAAATATATATACTGGAATACTATTCAGCCATAAAAAATAATGAAATCTTGTCATTTGCAACAGTATGGAGAGACCTTGAAGGCATTATGCTGAGAGAAATGTTAGAGAAAGACAAATACTGTATAATCTCTCTTACGTTGGAATCTAAAAGAAAAAAGATGTGCTTAGTGTTATTATAATTTTACAGATGAAGTAGAAGTTCAGAGAGCACATGGGATTCACTGAATCTTTTGGGAATAAGCAATAAAACTAAAACTCGAATAAGAGTCTCCACAAGAGTTTATCAGTAGCAAGGGGAAAATATGGTATTTTAACATGTTAAGTAATACAAATACCATCATGGAAGAATGTCTGGATAATATTCTACAAATAATTAATTAATTTTGACATACTCAGTAAAGCCTTAAATATCTCCATAATCCTTTTTTGACACCTCATCTCTGACCTTTTTTTTTTTTTCCCCCAGTCTGTTTCAATTAGCAAGTAAAATTTGCAAACAGAACATTTTGGTGTCCTTGAGCCCATGTACTCTAGGCCCAGAGTCTTCACTTGCTTTCCACTGAGCAAAAAGAAACAGAATCAAAGCAAAATTTTTGTGATTATAGCCAGTCTGGAGAGGGCGGGCCAAGGATTGCAAGCTTACACTTACTTGTAAATACAGACCAACAAAGCAAGTTACATGAGAGGGAATTGTGGAAACACAGTAAAAAAGAAGCCAGAATAGGTTTAATCTTTTAAGATATATACATATATACTTACTGTCACTCTAAGAATTTGGTTCATTTGATAGCTTGGATAAATATTTATGTACTCTGCATTATGCATTTGAATTTAATATAAAACCAGTTTAAAATATTCCCTATTGTGACATGGCTGACAAGTTGAATACTGAATAGGATTACTGCTATAAGGCAAAGCATTCTGCTGGTTTGCCTTAGGTATAATGATATTCTCATGAGTTTCCCCCCCACCCCTGCCAACATCAAATATATTGACTTGTTATCAAAAGACCAGTTTGGAAGACTTCCATTTTCAAATTACTCCTCTTCTCCAAATAACCAGATAGAATTTATAGTAAATCCAGGAAATGTTACAGCCATTGTAATTCCAAACACTGAAGGGTAGAAAAGAAACATTCTCTTGCTCTCAACTGATATGAAGCTTTGCCATTTTTAACTTGCTTTGACATGAGCAATCTCATTTGAGTTTCCTTTAATAAACACTCTATGCCATAGAAGAGGAAACTGAATCAGCTGCCTAAAACTATACAACAAGGATTGGATGAGTCTATGGCCAGCATTAGATGTCAGGCCCACTTCCTAGTCTAGAGGTATTCTGTACATTGAATTTTCCCTATTATTTTCAGAGTATGTTATTGCAAAATTTAAATTTTGTGGCAAATTAAGACAAGAGTTTACTTTAGGGCTTGAATTTTTATTAAAGTTACATCACTATTCAAAACTCAGAGATTTTTCCTATTGCAATAATAGGGTTTAAAAGTTCTGCTTTTGTTGTCTTAGAATGAAAGGAAAGAAAAAAATAAGAGTGAATAAATGCAAGAGGATGAAAGAAGAAAGAAAGAGAGACAGAGAGAGGGGGAGGGAAAGAAGTAAGTTAGGAGAGGGAGGGAGTGAGGGAGAAAGGAAGGATTTGTGAAGTTGTTGTGATTTATTATTCTATCAACATTAAATATAAATTACCCAGAAAATGAAAAGTCTATCTTTCTTCACTGTTTAACACAGAAGACACCTAATCTGTAGTTGTTTTATGACACATGAAAACTATCAGCAAGCCCTAGAGCAGGCTCTTTCTCAGCACCAATTCCCTTGTATCATCTAGAAATTATTTTCAGACAAAACCTAAGTACTTTATTTCATTATTTGTAAGGTATAAAAAATACTACATGTATGACATGCAAATAAATGTTCTTCTCCAGTTCACTAATTCTACAATAAAAACTCTGTGATTCTATTAGCAAAATAGTCCCAAGCTGGTGGATAGAGGTCTTGGGGAATAGTATAGATGCTTGCTTATCGAATTAATCTTGCTTAGAAATTAAGAGGCTGTTGAAGCACAGTGATTATTTAACGTGCATAGCTATTTCAGTGGAAAGGGAGTGATAGTCTCTAGACTCTTTTTTTTTTTTTTAAATTTTTTTTATTGTTATGTTAATCCCCATACATTACATCATTAGTTTTAGATATAGTGTTCCATGATTCATTGTTTGTGCATAACACCCAGTGCTCCATGCAGAACGTGCCCTCCTCAATACCCATCACCAGGCTAACCCATCCCCCCAACCCCCTCCCCTCTAGGACCCTCAGTTTGTTTTTCAGAGTCCATCGTCTCTCATGGTTCTTCTCCCCCTCCGATTTCCCCCCCTTCATTCTTCCCCTCCTGCTACATTCTTCTTCTTTTTTTCTTTCTTAACATATATTGCATTATTTGTTTCAGAGGTACAGATCTGAGATTCAACAGTCCTGCACAATTCACAGCGCTTATCAGAACACATACCCTCCCCAGTGTCCATCACCCAGTCACCCCATCCCTCCCACCCCACCCCCCACTCCAGCAACCCTCAGTTTGTTTCCTGAGATTAAGAATTCCTCATATCAGTGAGGTCATATGATACATGTCTTTCTCTGTTTGACTTATTTCGCTAGACTCTTAAGCTAAGAATAGTTCGAGTTTGAGAAAACCTTTTGTTAAAAACTAAAAGTTTCCTTCATGTAGCACAATGTGACTTTTATAAAATCACATTGCAGCATTTTGGAATTACAGAATTTGTAACACAAAGGCCTAATTCATTTTTTATAACTTTAAACTTTTATCCTGTGAAATTTTCATAACAGAATTTATCATTAGTAGTTACTACTAGTAAAGTGTATTGCTATCACCCTGTTTTCTTAGGCAAAATATAGTATTCATAAAAAAGAAAAGAAGAAAAACAGAGTTAAAATAATTGGATTATGGTAAGACTATTTACTTAGCATGTTGTCTAAAAAGTTCCACTTATGAGAAAGTGATTTGCAATTATTAAATGAATTTTCATAGTCCAGATTTATACAGAGACATAACTGAAGGTGGGAAAAAAATCACAGACTAGAAAAAAATAATCAGTGTTCAAGAACCATATTAGTAGGAAACTCATTTATTTATCCCTTCACTCATCGAATACTTATTAAGCTCTTTTTCCACGGAGGGTACTGTGCTTGGTGTCCCTGTACCTGGCGATCCCAGTCTTCCTGTGGGGTGTAATGGAAAGAGTCCTGGCCTCAGAATCTGAAGACCAGGGATTAATACTCTCTTCTACCCTTTAGTAACTGGGTAGTGATGCATAAATTGCTTAATCATTGCTGAGACTGTTTTTTATCTGCAAAATAGAAGTGATAGCAGATGCATCATGAGTTCATGAGCATTAATTGCGATACTATCCATAAATACCTGGCAGAGCATCTGATCCAAAATTCAGCAGTTCTTAGACTCTGCTGAGTCAGGCAAAACTGAGGATAATTATATGCCTAAAATTTCTTTCATGACTTTTCCTCTACTAGACAAGTTTCTTAGGTGATCAAAGAGTACAGCTCTGTACAGAGATGGAGATTTTTGAGGAACTATGAAAAATTTTGGCATGTAAATTAATCAAATAAACCTGGAGACATGTATGAGTCTGGATCATAAAAGTGTGCTGAGATAGTTTAGAAACCTCAAAGTTTTTATGATACAAGGATCAATAAATAAAAATGACATTTATTTTTGTTTAAAATGCTTTTATATATAGCTTTAGAGAGTTTAGAGGTTTAGAGAGTTTTTAAACATACATTCAAATTTAAAGACAAATAAAGAAATAACTAGAACCCACAGCCCAAGGTCAGAGATAACATGACTAGTATTTTAAAAGCTTCACTTATGCCCCTTGTGTGTCCCTCCTCAGTCACACCAACCTCATTCACCTCAAGAAGAAACCATCATTTTAATTTTTGTGCTAATCAGCCCCTTAAATTTTTTTTATAGCTTTTGTCACATATATAGGTGACTCTAAAGAATATATAATTAGTGTTTCCTATTTTAAAGTTTTTTAATGATAGAATCATGCTGTGGTATATGTCTACAACCATTATATTTGGGGAATTGGATTGACCCAGTTTATAGCTGTAGTTAATTTATTTTCACTACTGAATAATACTATTGTTTATTAGATACAACACAATTGTTAATCTATTCTACCATTGATCAGCTTTTAAAATATTAACGTTTATTTTCTTTTTCAAACATTGCTGCCTTATAAATTACCTTTTTTTGCACTTGTGCAGGATTTTCCCTAGTATATATACCAAGAAGTGGAACTGTACTTGTTCCCTTTTACAGCAGACTGGCAAACTCTCTTCCAAAGTGTTTGCAACAATTTTCACCTCGTGAACAATGAATGTTCTCATTGCTTCACATTCTTGCCAACACTGTGTTTTAAAATGAAGAGTTATTGAGACATCAATGCACTTCTGGGTTTGCTAATGAGTTTGTACATCTTTTCATGTATTCAAAGGTCATCCATGTACCTCTTCTATGAAATGTCTTTCTCTGGTTTTTGTTCAACTTTAATTGGGTGTTTCCTTTTTTTCTTATTGATTGATTGGTAGGGTAATACTTTGTTAGCTGTATATGTTGTGAGAATTTTCTCAATTCTTAGCTTGTATTTTTTGGGTCTTTATGAAGTCTTGTGACAATCAGAAGTTGTTCATTTAAATCTAATAATAGAGTTTATCAATCTTTTGTTTTATGATTTGGATTTTCTGGTTTTTGTTTAATAAACTCTTTTCTGCCCTGAGGTCATAAATGTCCTATAATAATTATAGAGGTTTCCATTCCCATTTAAATATATCTGGAATTGATTCTTTTGAGTGATGTAGAGAACTAGCTTGACATTTTTTTTTCCCCAAATGGATAAATAATGATACAAAACCATTTGTTTCACCGATCTGTACTGACAACTATGTCATAAATTACATTTTCATATATAGATAGAATCACTTATGGACTTTTCTATTTGCTTGCATTTGTCTAGAATTCTATCCTTGAGCCAATACTATACTATTAAAATAATCATAGCTTCAGAGTAATTTTTGTTATAGGAAAGAAAATCTTCTTCAGGGCTATCTTTAATCCTTTATTCCAAATATTTTTTTTGTAGTTTTATGGTTTTATTAACACAAATACAACGTGCACATAAGCTGTCTATTCATTTTCTTCACTGTGCAGCCTGGCATTGGGATTGGTGACTCTGATGGCCAGCTGGCTGCTCTTTCCACAATGGCTTTGTAGTTCTTAGAGGAGACATTGTGAGCAATCTCTACACAGTGAGATTTTTTGCACATCAGCAGCACTTGAAGCTCCTCAACATTGTGGACTAGGAACTTACGGAAGCCACTGGGCAACACGTGCTTTGTTATCTTGCTGCTCCCATAACCAATGTTTGGCATCAAGATCTGGCCCTTGAATCTTCTGTGCACCCTATTGTCAATGCCTCGGGGTTTCCCCCATTTGCGGTTAATTTCAGTCTGAATGGTGCCTGGTGAACTTCTTGCTCCTTTTTTGAATGATCAGAGGTCTGAGGGTGGCCATGATGCTGAGTAGGAGATGACTGCCACCTCCACAGACAGCACTGAAGAAGAGAGCCCTTTACTCCAAATAATTTTTAAAACTAGTTATAAAATTTTACGAAGATTCTGTGAAGATTTTTTTTTAATTTTTGTGTCCCTTCACCCATGCCCACCCTGTGGGAATATTAACTAGAAATAGTCTAGGGAGAAGTGGCACTTTTATTACAGTGAATCTTCCTAACTAGAGACATGGATATCTCTTCATATTTAAATCTATAACATCTTCAAATAAATGTTATAATATTTTTCATAAAAGTATTACACTTTTTTTTTTATTTTTAGACATATGTTTTTTCTCCCTTATGTAGTAAGTGGTTTATTTTAAATTACATTTTCTTTTTTTTTTTTCTGTTCTTGTACTTCTTAAAATTTTTTTAATTAACATATAATGTATTATTTGTTTCAGGAGTACAGCTCTGTGATTCATCAGTCTTACACAATTCACAGCACTCACCATAGCATATACCCTCCCCAATGTCCACCACCCAGCCACCCCAT